>NC_142125.1:605000-882500 GCF_056152115.1 Neolamprologus brichardi
GAAGAAAAACATGTTATGAGCTACACGTGGTCCTGGAAGTTTGACACAAAAAGTTTACGTTTTTCCTGAAAATACCTTCGAGCCAAACCTAATAAGATCCAGCTTACTGCAGTTTTTTACGTATGTAAATGTGTTTGTCTCATCTTTGTTGTTTTTTTGTTTAGATCCTCGTTTCCTTTGGTCGGGGTTTTCCTGTTCTTGTTCCTGTTTCACCTGTGCCTTCTTCTTATCAGTCTCAGCCTTTCTCCAATAATTTTTTTCCTAGTGTCCCCGAGATTTTCTTTGTTTGCTTTACTTTCATGAAGCCGAGTGTAGAGAAGAAGTCGACATAAAAATGCAAACTTTGGGGAGAAGGAGAGTCTTCAACCTTGGGCTGATAAAAAACCACAAGTCATGACAGTTAAAAGGCTTTTTGTGTTTTGAGTGTTAAATTAAAACTGTAGTAAATAACTGCTTTTTAATATAATGTAAGAATGAGAAAGCACAGCATTCACCTGCGTGGAGCAGAAGCAGATCAAATAAAGGTGAAACAAAATCATCAGCAGCACTAAAATGTGAACATTAAGAACGATGATGACCTGCCGTCGATGTTTCCCTCTCCCTCACAAACAGCTGATCCTGTGATGTTCAGTAACGTACGGAGCTTCTTCTCGACCTGTGGACAGATGTTCATCTTCTCCTGGTCTGCTCCACCTCCCTGTGCAGCTCTAAGGCCCTGGAGGCACTTTCACGCAGCCTGTGGTTTTGTGCATGAAAATCGTAATCACACACACACACACACACAGTGTATTGTGCGTTCAGTCAGGAAAAGGTCTCTCCGTCGTGCTCTGTGAGTGGCCTCTGCTCAAACAGATCAATAGACACTGGCACGTCCCTCCACCAACCAAGAGAAAACAATTAAAAGCCATCGATCCTGTGCCAGGCTCCTCCATGAATATTCATGTGTCCTTGACCTTCCCTTGGAAAGGAGAC
This sequence comes from Neolamprologus brichardi, assembly GCF_056152115.1. NCBI lineage: Eukaryota > Metazoa > Chordata > Actinopteri > Cichliformes > Cichlidae > Neolamprologus > Neolamprologus brichardi. Next base: position 605,973 of record NC_142125.1, read on the forward strand.
GAGAGAGCGAGACAGACAGACAGGTGTAGGAAGTCTCCCTCATAACCCTCCCACGGCTGTGGGAGTATTTTCTGTGGCCCCGTGCTTTTCTTTTCCACTTTTCTTCAAGCAAAGCGTCTCATTAAAGCTTGTTGCTCTTTTAGGAGCCCGTTTTAGGCACAGATTGCTCTTTTCTGAGCTGTGTCGAGACCAGAGATCAAGTGGTCCCACGACAACTGTCCCCTGCAGCTCTCCCGCTGCCTCTTTTCTAATTACAGATGTGTGACATGCACATGGGGACGTCTCCATGTTAGCACATCATCGTGCCTGTCCTGACACATCCTGTGGTCACAACAGCAGAGGCTGCAGGGGACAGCCCTGCCCTGTCCCCCGTCACTGGGGATTAGCATTAGCATGCTAACAGGACCCCCAGGGGAGCGTCGTGCAAAGGGTCATGTTGACAACTGTCAGCAGCCTGCTTTAATTAGCTGAGCTGTTGGTACGGCTAATCCTGCTCCCTGAGAACGTATCGTGCTCGGTTTCATAGCAAAATAACATTTTGTGTTTTCATTGGTCGTAACTGGGAAGATGTGGGCGACACCGGTGCAGCAATTCAGCATAAAAATACAACTGTTTCCCCGCATCTCCTCTAATCCATCACTCATCATCAGCTCCCACTCTCTCCTGACCCAGCCACCTTTGCGTTTGCTCTAATATTGAACGTTAGAGGCAGCAGTGCGAGCGCTGGCACATCACACCGGCTGGTTCCAGACCTGACAGCATCAAGTCGACATCGTCATAGAGACGAGGCGAGTGTGCGAGAGGTAGAGTGTGTCGTCAGGCAGACGGTGCATTATCCAGCTGTTCTGTGGCTGTCGACCTGTTTCTGTGGTGGGGTAATGGGAGTGTCACACAATAGCAGACAGCTGGAGTCTCACTATTCAGCTGAGAGGCCACATCCACACACACCGCTCCCTAACTTACTGCAGGCGCTGTCCTGTCTGCCCCACAATGACTGTCAGCGGCAGCCCGGGCGGCTGCTGGCGTGACTGTCAGCGATTGGTCACAAAGCATTTACCTTCTGACAGAATTGCAATTAGTCCGGGGAATGCTGTTACTGGGAAAGAAAAAGAGAGACAGAGGGGAACCAGAGGGGGAGGCTTGAGGGACAGGTATAGGAAAAGTGGGAGGGAAAGGACCCGAGGATGGAGAGTGAGAGGTGGGTAGATAAAGAGGAGAGAAGGTGTATTTGGGGGAAGGTTAGGAGAGATGTAGAGACAGCAGCAATAGAGAGTGAGAGGTGAGTAGATAGAGGGAGGTAAAAGAGGAAGGTGAGAGCCCCCCACCCCCCGGTTGTGTACGTGCAGCATGAGGGGAGTACGTCTGTCTGTCAGCGGCCCGGTTCAACACATTTGCTTAGTGGCACAATTTAACGAATGTGGTCACATCACCTCGCCAGCTCAGAGCTGATGACCTGCTGACATAAACAGCCTGTGCTTTGAGAAGTGGAGATCCCCCCCCTGTTTCTGTGGTCGTGAATCTTAACACAACCATTCGCACTGAAGGAATCTGTGAGTCATGTGACTACGTAACAAAGCCAGAGCGGCGCTGCCTTCTCTCAAACTCTTCACCATCCACTAATGACCTCCCTCTTTCTCTACAAGCAACGCTCTCTTTCTCCGCATCCCTCTCCATCCCACGCACTCTTTGTGTGTGAGCTCTCTGTCTGATAAGAGAGTGGCAGGGCTCCTCCCCGGCCCTAAGGGAGAGACGGAGCGTGACCGAAACTGGAGTCCCAAACCAAACACGAGTGGAAATTGCTCTATGGGCCGGGATCAATAGTGAATTAGCCAGTAGGCTGGTTCTATGGAGGGCTGCTCAGATCTGATCTGATGATCCATAGTAAAAGGCCGTGTGGGGAGATGTGAGGCAAACTGCCTTTGAGTGTAGTGGTGACCAACTCGTGCTGAAGTTTCTCCAGAAGAAATGTGTGGGAGCTACGTGACTGCGATAATTTCAGAGAAATTATGACTTGTTTCCTGCGGGAGCACCGGAGGGGCGGGCCGATGGGCTCATCTAAGAAGGAGGCTGGGGTAGATGGTCGGGTCAATAAAAGGTTGAACGGCTCAGGAAATGCTTGTTTTGTCCTGTAGGAAGAAGATCTGAGAAAGCCTAACGTCTCCGAACACTGTCTGGAGTTTACGTGTGAAAATAGTTCTTGAGTAAAGACAAAACAATCAAAATAAAAGGTGCAGACGCTGAGCCTGACACCCCACGTTTGTGTCAAGCACCAATAATGTGAGAGCTAAACTCCACCCATCCAGCTCAGGGTCACAGGGCGAGTGGCTCAGCCTGGACTGTCGCAGGAAAACCTCCATCCTCACGTCCACACATGCAGAGATGGAAACCCCACACATGTCTGTGCACTGTGGGGAGAATCTGCTGCAGACTCGATTCAAACCCATACCAGAGAGTAACGCGTTACTGTAATCCGATTACTTTTTTCAAGTAACGAGTAAAGTAAGGGATTACTATCGCAAAAACGGTAATTAGATTACCGTTACTTTCCCGTAGGAACGCTGCGTTACTGCGTTACTAAAACCGTGATTTTTTTTGCGAGAATGTCTCATGACAGTGATGTAAGCGAGTGCGACGTTCGTGACAACAGCTGTGTGCAGATCAACAATGGATCATATATCGAGTGCAGAGAGAGTATGAGCGTGCAGCGTTTAAAGCGTGGAAGTACTGACCTTACTTTGAGTTTGATTCCATAAAAAGTGACAAAAACATTAGTGTCCGTTGTGCGTGGGAAGAAAACTTCTTTTTACAGCGAAAAACCCCTAAACTTCCGAACAAGCACCGAGTAGCTACGACGTAATGGGAAACTCACAGAGAAACTCGCGGATTCTTCCACTGACCGCTGCACACCTGCACCAGGGTAACCCTCCGCCTACCCCACTCCTGCTTTACAGGTGAAAATAGAGCAACAGGACCGCTAGTCTTTGACTTTATTTATTTTCTGCTGTGTTTTACTTGCATCTATTTGAAAGACTGAGTGTAAACACAAAAAATATTTTATTTTATGTGCTGGAATGTGCAGAAAATAAGTTTAAATGTTAAACTAATTTCTTCCAGTCAGAGAATGTTGCAGATAATTAAATTTTTGCTTGATGCATAAAGTTAAAAGATTAAAACTAATAAAACAAGTTTTAAAAAGAGACTTTTCCATTTGATTACATTTTGTATGATGATTATGCAGAAAAAGTAGAATTGGGCTGAAAGATCTATCGATTTATCACCTATTCAGGTTGTAAATCGTGTTTTAAAAAAGTAACTAAGTAACTAAGTAATTAATTACTTTTGAAAATAAGTAATCAGTAAAGTAACGGGATTACTTTTTTGGGGGAAGTAATCAGTAATTAGTTACTGATTACTTTTTTCAAGTAACTTGACCAACACTGACCCATACAATGCTAACAATCCAAGCAGGGTGTGTGATACAACACACTAAACTAAGTTTAGTTAAAGTTAAACTTTAGATGTCTTTTTTAAAAAGTATAAAGTATATCGTACTCAATGTGATGTAAGAATATGTAAATGCAATGAAATAAAAATCAAATCAATAAATTAATAAAAAGAAGAAAAGTTTCCATTAAAACAGGAACAAAGATCCTCCAGGTGCAGATGTGTCTCTGAGGTCATTTCATGTTGTGCTTACTCTCTGTGGTGCAGGTGTTAGTGCTCCAAGCCTGCTGTTCTTCACTGCCTGCCCTGATCCCAGAGGTGTGTGTGTGTGTGTGTGTGTGTGTGTGTGTGTGTGTGTGTGTGTGTCCGTGTGTGTGTGTGTGTGTGTGTGTGTGTCCGTGTGTGTGTGTGTGTGTGTGTCTGGTGATTAATGAGCAGCAGGGCCTGATGGATTGTCCTGATCACAGAAGGGACACTGCATTGAGGAGACACAAAGGAGTGACACGAGGTGCGTAAAGACTGCTGTGCAACACGCACACAAACACGGAAATGTATGCATGCAAGCACTCGTGCATGCACACACTTATCACTTTCTCCAGATAGATGTGACGAGGAGGGAGTTCTCCTAAAGGTTGCACCCAAACATATATTCTTTAAATTCACAAAACGAGCAGGACAGGCGGCTTTTATAGTCTGAAGGCCTCGGCTGACCTGTGCACAGCAGCTAGTGTCCCTTTCATGAAGATACCTTCCTGGTCTAATCTCTGCAGTTATAAGATGAGAGATGCATGCATGCAAAAAACAGGAGCAAAGCCGCATGCAAACAAAATTGAGTTGGCTTCCTCCCTCAGGCCTCAGCGTGTAACAATGCACCTTACTCGCCTCTCTGCACGTTCCTGCCTGTAGTGAACTGGGTTATTGTGATCTGAATCCACTTTGCAATGCTTACCGTTTGACTGAGTTCTTAAGGTGATGGGCTTCTTGAATCCAATGAATCGCATTTGGAATATCCCATTTTGCAGCACAAACACATGCAAAGGTGTGGATGCATACACACACACACACAAGTACGCGGTCTCCCCCAAAGCAGTCTGATAAGGCTGCCTTATCAGAAAAGAAAGGGGCGAGAGGAGAAGGGGGGGCTGCTGTGTGATAATGGCTTTCACCAAATCCCTCCTCTGTCACAGATTAAAATGCCTGCTTGGAGAGCATTAGCAATCTTTCTTTTCATCTGTCTCCTCATTTTTTTCCTCTTTCGCCGAGTGCCATCGGATTTCTGGGCCAATCTATTGTCACAGGCCTGCCGAACATACAAGGAGAAGTCAACCTCAATCTGATAGGCCATTGTCTTATTCTCCCCATCGCTGATTCCTGCTCATGGTATTGATCGCAAAGCTGTCCCCCTCACATCTCATCACATCCCTCGGAGCGAGGGAGTGTGTTTGTGCCCGTGTCAGTCAGCCTGATGGAAGATGTGGTCAGCGTGTCTTCGTGAACAACCTTTCCACGGGGGGAAAATGCCCAATTTAGGACCTTTTCTTGCACGCGTGTGTGTAATTACACAGATCCATATACGGGTCAGATACTGGAACTATGCAGAATTAAACCCAGTGGACTGCTCCACCTAATCTGGTCACTCAGAGTATCAGGAGATCACAGGAGTGCAGAGAAGAAGCCTCACAAACTGTGACACTTGCTCAGCCACCTCGCCGGCAAACCCCTCCCTCCGCCTCCTCCTCTACCTTGCCTCACAGGCCCGTCTGTCACCCCTCTATAATTATGAGGAGTGAGAGTAATGTGTTGCAGTATGAATAGGATTGTCGGTCTGATTGTGATGTATAGGCTTTCATTACCATGTCCAGGCCTGTGCCCTTCGCCATGTAGGAAATCCTATTTAGGCCCTAATTTGGGAGCCTCCCCGACCGTCCCGCCTGATAGCAATCACACACAGTAATTGTGTGCTGGGGCAACTGACAAGAGCAGAGGCAGACATGGAGAGAGGGAAAGAAAGAAGGCATGGAGGAGCAGGAGGAGGAGGTCCTGACAGTGATATATCTGCATAGTTTGGCACATTATTCAAGTCATCCTCTGCAGAATATGTATGTTTATCGTATATACTTGTTATAAGGCGGTTTGTTAGCACGAGAACCGGCACTTAGGCTCAACCTGGACATATTAATTTGCAGGATTTGATGGGATTTTAGAGTGGACTCTTTCCTCTCTCACCCAGCTTCAACAATGCTACACGGCTAATTGGGAGGAGAGATCCTGCTAACTCAATAATTATGATTTATGAGACAATCTCCAATAGATATCGCGCATTCTCCTCTGATTTGATGACAACATGTAACCAGCCCTCTAGCAATCAATATTTGTACGTTTTCCGTGTCTAACTTGTTAACTTTTTTAATATTTCATTAGTTCCTTTTTAGCGAGGAATGATTCTGTGCACCAACATTTATGCAGATCTGACTCCACTTATAGGCTCGTAGATAATGAATGTCTAATTGACTCATTTAAATACTGTTTGCCTGCAGGAGGGCCTTTGCATTAAATGTTTGATTGCCCTCATATTAACTGTCATTAATCCCCTCTGCTCTTAATAAGGACTTTATGAGGCTTTCTTAAAACTTCTCATCTACCTCCCCGATCCTTTTGCATAATTAAGTAGAATATTCAAAAATATGGAAATGAAGGAGCTCTCTGGATTTGACTAATGGTCTTTGTGCCGCAGAATTTTAATTATAGGCAAACCGCAGCATTTCCTTTCCTGCACACGGCAGCGGTTCATTAGCTCGGGTCAATGCGGGTCGATGCAGTTAGCGCCGCTGTTTAATGTCAGGCTTGAGCCGCTTTTGTTCTCTTCCTGTACCTGTTGTGTTTGCCCACGCGAGGTGCGGGACACTCGCTGCAGTGTCCCTTAAAGGAAGATGTACGGCGCCGAGCGAACTTTTGACAGCCGTTACAAACTGTCACTGTGCCAGAGTGGGTGAGAGACACAAACTTGTCTGTGTTTATAGCTTAACTGATCCTCTTATTCCTGCTACTCCTCCAGTCTCTCTGCTCTGCCCTAATCTCTCCGGGGGTCTTACTGGCACAGGATGACAAATGGGAAGGAGAGCCTAGCCAAGCGTGGGCTGTGTGGAGAGGCTCAGGCCGGGGGTCTCACTAAGCCCCCTCAGGATCATCTCTGACATGGCCTGCACTAACCCCGAGGACGGAAAGGCCACACACATCACACACAGACGGAGGTATCTGCAGGACGCGCCACCACACATACGCGTTGTGTATCCATACGAGAAGAGATGAACTTCTGATCAGTACACTGCACCGGATTGATTTGTCTCATAGACACGTTGAGCTGCTGCTGATACCCTGTATCACATGCGCGCGCGCACACACCTGCAGGCTCGCGCGCGTCTCGGCTGCTCCAACAAGCCGCGGCAGGTTTACGGATGTCAGCTCGGAGCCGGTGTCACAGCCAGCTCTATTTCAGTACACACGGTCCATCTCAATAAGAGCATGTACTAAATGACTGCAATGTAATGAGTGGCTGTGTGGCTGTACTCAAAGCTGTGACACTGACAGCGCAGGAGAATATAACGCATTGAAGCCTCCTTTTCCCCTCCGCCTCTCCCACTCGCTCCGTGCTCTCTGCGCCCCGCTGCCTCTCAGCCACGGGATCAGCTGCAGGCGCTAATGAAACGTCAGTCAGGTAATTGAGGCGCTGGTGGTGGCGGGCCAGCCAGGCAAGGAGGCTAGGAATCCTGCGTGGGTGATGACACCGGGACATTAGCACCTACAGTATCCCTGCAGCCCCTATGGAGCATCACAGGAAGGCTCCAGGAGCAGCAGGGTGGGAAACATGGTTGTGTTTATGCCGACATTTGCGCACGTCTTCCTGTTTGTGTTGCAGAGAATTTTGTGCAGCGAGCGCCAAGCTGTGTGTTGAATCCCACCAGAGATTAACCAGCAAAGCAAAAGCTCTTGTTGTTCATGAGGATGTTCTACTAGCAGCCATAGCAAAGGAGTCAGAGGTTAAAATCCTTTGTTATTGCACCCCAGAGTGATGTTACAATCCCCGCCATCCGCTGACCTGCTCAGCACCCCGGTGAGTTATGGGTAATGTTTAATTCCCCCACCGTGACAGCTGTGGATCCGCATGGCAAATTGGATTTTTTCCTTCTTTGTTAGAGCTGCGCTTGTGCAGGTAAAGAGAGGGAGAAAGGCATTGGCTGCGCTGCTTTGTCAAGGGAACTCTGTCACATGTTGTTCAGAGGCTTCTCCATCTCTCACTGACAAATCAAATCAAACCGATTTGTTTCTGGAGGCTGATGGAAGAACAGAGTGGAGCTGATCTGTCCGGCCGGGCCTTGTTTATAGTCAGCATGCAATCACTGCACACTGCTGGACGAGCCCAGCCTGCCACGTGTCCTCTCTTTATTATGTGCGCCATGATGGACTATAACAAACAGCAACCACGTGGAAGCCCAAAGTTATTTCCACACCACAGACATCTTTGTGCAATTATGCACCCGTCCCCCCTCCTCCATCTTTTCAAGTGTTGAAAAGGTAAATTGGAAACATTTCACTTAATATTTGAGGTCACGTGACAACAAAGAAAAGGAGGCAGAGCTTTAGTGATGGTGACATTTCTAACGTGGCCCACATGGTTGCTATCGCTACACACACAGAGGTGATATTCTTTATGCAACACGTTCTCACTCCCAAAGCGTAACATTTTACGCTAGGTGACAAATCGTCAACATATTACGTTTTCGGCTACCCACCACGTTCCTAAATGACGACCTCGGAAAAAATGAGGAAACATGAGAACCGTATGGACTCAATCTACACATGTTCGCTCTTTTTCTTCAAATCGCTTAGAAACACGCTATTTAACATCATTAAAGTCTTGGTTAAGGTCAGGAAAAAGGTTATGGTTAGGGTTAGGGATAAGGTTAGGTTTAGGGCTGGAACGTCTATTACCGCGGGAGCATCATTGCACTGGGTTTCGGCCATAACCCGCCGCGTACCATAAGAACGCCAAAGGTCTCCTTTCGCGTTCCTCAGGAATGCCGCGGGACGTGACAAAACGTCGGCATGTCACGCCTCGGGAGTGGGAACGGGCTGCCTTATGGGGCCTAACTTTGCTGTTCATTGTTAATAACGGGGCGCATCTGTAACCGGAAGGTCGCTGGTTCGATCCCCGGGCTCTCTGTCCTGGTCGTTGTGTCCTTGGGCAAGACACTTCACCCTACTGGTGTTGGCCAGAGGGGCCGATGGAGCCTCGCTTCTGTCAGTCTGCCCCAGGGCAGCTGTGGCTACAACTACAACACACTACACCAGTGTGTGGATGTGAGAGTGAGTGAATAGTGGCATTGTAAAGCGCTTTGAGTGCCTTGAAAAGAGCTGTATAAATCCAATCTATTATTATTTGAACAAAAAGGATCAAACTTTTCACTTGATTTAACCATTTGAAGTCCAACTTGTGATCAGTCCCTGTGACAAAGCTTCAGGGAGAAGAAAACTGGGTCCCAGCCTCAGCTCTGCACCAACCTATGACTGAATCGAGCACTTTGTCTTTGCAGATTGAAGTTTGCTATGTCACATTTCTCACATTTGGGATTTGGGGACCAGCACAACTTCTGATTTCACTGCTGAAGCACCTCTTTCACGTGTCTTTATATCATGACAAGTAATGACATTTCCAAGCCCATCAGTACACAGCCCTGCTCTTTTATTTCAAGGTAGGACACCTTGACAAGCACCACCTGACTCGAGATGTTCCCAAAAGGATCACGGTGCCGGGGAGCAGTCCCACTCCCTGCTCCACTCCACTCCTCTTTATTCTGCCTCCCCGGGGCTTAATGTGGAGAGTGGACAGTGGGGTTAATGCCTCGCTGTAAGCACTGCTTAGCACAAGTGAGTGGGTTTGTGTTGCAGCGGGCCTTCCCCCCACTAGCAAAAAAATCCAGTGGAAATGACTTCCACTGTCCAGCCCTGTGGGCACTTTATTTCCCAACTAGCAGTTCCAACGTCCCCCCTCTGTTGCGGCTGTGTCCCAGAGGGCACAGGTGAATTTGATGTGGAACAATGATTAAAAGTTTTCTCCCTCAAGGTGACCTAAATATGGAGACGGTGAAAGTGAGAAACATGAGTGAGGGGCACGGAGGTGAACGCCTGCTGTGGACGTGTGTTAACGATGTAGATGAGCCAAAATCCAGAGTTTAGGGAATAATTCAGAGCTTGTCCTCACACTACTACAGCACACATGTAGTAATCAGTGATTGCATGTGACACGACGGGTATAAAGCACTGTGCCACAGACAGGAGGCATCCACGATCGAATCATTGTCACATCAACGATTACCTCCAGGCGTGATGCATGTGAGCAGCGGTCTATCACTCGTGCTATTACCTGCCTCTTCCTGCCACACGTCCCTCAGCACACATCTTCTCTCTTAACTGTGCGTTCAATCACCTCCACCTCCACCGTCGCTGGAGCCGAGCTCCCCTTCGACAGTGACGTATGTCTGCGATTAGCCCGGATGCAGTTCAATTATGATAAAAAGCCAGCACACCTCTTAGGCCGTGATTAAAGCCTCAGCCGGGCCTTGATAAAGAGATCCCATCTCAGCGCCATCACCACCACATTATAAGACGCTCTGCGGCGCGGCTCTGCCTCATGCTTTTCACATCAGCGTTGCAGAACGCATACTGTCGCACGGATGGAGTCCACGCTGGTCAGAGTTGGATGGAGGGGCTGCACACGTGGTCGTCGACGCCTCAGTGCTCGCCTACTTTCAATTTAGAATAGCATTTATTTATAACCGTCGCGTTCTCCAGTCTTACACGATGCCTGGCGTATAACTGAAGGTGGCCTCAGACATCGAGAGGTAGCGAGAGGCCCGAGGTTTGATAAATGCAAGAGCAGCGATGAAAAGAAGATATCAGAGGAGCATGAAAGGAGCAGAGCATTAATCCAACAGCAGGCTGGGAGAGAGAATGAAAGACAGAAGAAGGGGAGAGAGGGAGAGGGGGGAGGAGGAGGCGAAAGAAAGATAGCCTTTCGGCTGTGTTCTGTCAAGGGAGAAATTACACATTTACGGAGGTTTTTTCAAGCAACAACGGGCTCCATAGATCAAACCGCTGGATTTATGAGCCAATTTTCAACATGAAATATAGACACACAGAATCCATTTGAGCCATGTTTACTCGGCTTCTCGCTCTTTCCTCTCAATCAAAGCTGCAGTTTGGTTGGACTCTGAAACTGTAGCAATGCTAATTAGAGCTGGAAGTAAAGATTTGATCAATTGGAGCATTTTGATCATTTCATGTGATATCGAATGTTTCCACGTCTGACTGTTGGGAAAGGTGTGGGAAGCTGCAGCATCAAGAATTTAAAAAGATCAAACGCTTCCTTTGCTTTGGGTCAGTTTCTCCTGCAGATAAACTCATATTTGAATACTTTAATAATATCTCTGCATGCATGACGTGCTGTGTTTTGCAGGTTGGAACCTAAAGGCAGACAAACATCTGACATGTAGGTTTTGTGTGCAGGCTGCAGAGATTCAATTTAAAAAATATAAAGGCTATAAAAGTGATGTGCACCCATATCAAAGCCCCCCCCCCCTCCTATTCTTGGCAAACGTATTCAAAATTTGCATAGAAATTAATGTCTAAGTGGGCTAAACGACATAATTGACATGCAATTAGCAATATTATGAGGAGGAAACCTAATGAAGTTTTAGTGGCTATGCCACCCTAAGAATGATCACTGCTTAATTATCATATTAATGAAGTCATTAGTTGTCACTTAACTTGGATGACAGGTAAGGTAAGAATGTCGTGACCCCACGATCCCCCCAACAAATGTGTATTCAACACTAATTACCCCCAAGTGCAGATCTCTGAAACCTGCAGAGTGACGTCGCTGTGAAATGTGAAAGGCGAACTTCTTTGGTATAAACACGCACAGCTCCGTGTAAGAAACAGACTTTTATTGAAACGTTGACTAAAGCATCTCCAAGGTCACCTGAGAACACAAATCAGTCCCGCTAGTCCGACATGAAAACACTGGGCAGCAGATGGAAGCGAGGTGGAGACGGCGCCGGCACTACGGGTTAACACAAAACACGTTTCCAGTAAACACTACGGCACGAAACAAAAACCCTCACACGGGTCAAATGAGCTCTGCGGCTCGCCATCCTCCCCGACCCCGTTCTTTCATTCCAATTCATTTCAATTACGCAGTCATTCCCACCTTCTTGCCCGTGTCCCGATTAGCTCAGCCGGGCAATTTACAGTTGATCTTGCCTCATCTGAGGCCAAGCAGCGGTGCAGGCAGGGAGACGAGCAGTAATGGAATGAAATGTCACTCAGTCGCCGCCTTTGTCACAGCGATGCTGAGCGGGCCTGATGGGAGGGGGTCGAAAGGCCTCGTTAGTAGGTGAAAAGGTGTGTGTGTGTGTGAGCAATGAGTGTACGTAAATAGACAACAACATGGTGTCCAGCTCTGTTGCGTCTCTCTGGTTCACTCGTGGCGTCGCCACTGTGATCTGAATGAGTAACGCTGTCGCGTCGCTTCCACGTGTAAAAGCTGCCGCTCCCATCAAGGCTTCTTCACCTTTTTCACCGAAGACGAGCTGGACGCCGATTCTCTCCGCTTGCGCTGCAAAGTACAAATACACGACAGTCACACTGGGGTTCCTGCTACCACTTAATGAATAACAATCCAACATGCTACAACGGAGAAAAGTCCAGTTATCCCCTGTATGACCCAATCATGCTGGGCTCACCCTGCTAACACCTGCTGTTTGCCTCAGCAGGGTGAAGACAGTCATTAGTCTCTACTGTTCTTTCTACTGCTGCAGAACTTTATTATGAGGCTGTGAGCAGCTTCGACTCTTTTCAACACAGACACAAACAAACAACCACGAGGAGTGACTGCTGCAATAACGAGTGCTGGATTCTTCGTTGCTTTCTCGCCTATTAACCCTTTAAGACCATAGAGCCAAGTCCGCCAGAGCTTATATTATATGTTTACATGCTGTGGAGCCATTTTTGGGAGCATTTCAAGTTGCTATACATCAATACAACCATTATAACCCAAATTTTAATAATATGTCTGCATTAAGTGCATAGTAATTACATAAGTTGCAGAAAAGTGCAATAAACTACAAAAAAATTGAAAATCGTTTTTGTTTTTTAACATATATTTCTAGTTAGAGAAATTTAAGAGGCTTATCCCTCAAAACTGTAAATACAAAAAAGTTGCACAAAATAGTTTCCCACCACAGGAAATTTATTTTGAGTGTCTTCATAGTTTTATTTTTGAAATACACCAATTTTTATATACTGCAGGAAAAACGAAAATAAATATTATAGTGCAAATTTGCAACAAAGCAGCATATGCATCAAAATAAACTATTTCCAGCAGTGCAATATGAGTCCTAAGCATCCCAGAAACCACACAGAAAGTCATAAAGTCAAACATAACTTTTAAAAACACCAGTATAGGCTCATGAGGCCCTGATGGTAAAAAACTACATTTCCACAGAATGACGTCACTTCCGGTTTCGGGCAGGTCATGGCGGACATGCGATAGTTCACTCTGATGGACGTAGGAAGTGTTATGAACAGCTGATCGGATCGGCAACGCGTGTTTCTGGAATATTATGTTTTTGTTGCTGCAAGTGCTTTTTATGCAGTTTTTGCAAAGCTATATGTGGAAGGAAACTGTGACCGAGGACAAGCTGATGGCATAAGATGTAAGTACAACTCCTCCGGTTTCATATGCAAAAAAATTATTGCGCTAGCTCACGTGGTTGCAGAGCTACCGGGATTTAAAAATAGTTATGCAAAACAGAGCGTGCTGCTCTGACCGGCTTTAAAGGGTTAATACTACTAATAATAGTATAAAACTTACACACTTATTACACAATGATAACAGTTTGGGAAAGTTTGTTTCCGAGTCTCACAAACATACCGAGTTGGGGGTAAGCGGCGCTCCTACAACGTCGATGATCTGCTCCTTGGCTTCCACCTTAATGTCATCTGCGGTGAGCCAGGACTGAGATTCGGCCCCCGGGGTGGAAGCTGTAGTGCTGTTGGTGGCGTTGATTTCCCCACCCTGTGATGCAATGACTGGACCGGCTCCTACGGTTCCCACGCACCCGCCGGCCTTCAGCAGGGCCTCGTAGCGATGACGCAGCATCTGCTGCTCGTATTCACAGTTGCTGTGGGCCTGCTTCAATTCATACAGCAGCACCAAGTCACTACGAAGCTCATTGAACATCTGCACAATCTCCTCGGTGGGCATGGGGTTAAGATCTACAGAAGGGCACAAAGAGGAAACACTAAAGTGTGATTTAAGCACTTTAACACATTTATTTAGTTGATGGTGTGCACAGGCTACGCATGCACAGTCGTGACACGTCAAGTCTGTTTAGCTAAAGTGGTTACATGTTACAAAGTGTTGTTGCCTGAGACGCTGCAAACAAATATAAAGTCACGTGAAAAACTTCCCGTGTTCAACTAAACCCTGCAAAGGTTAAAAGGTTACATAATGCTTTTATTTCCTGTACTGAAACTAAACTCTGTCGCAAAGAAGAGTTGAGACTGAAACTGGGGAACGTTAACAAATTGCTAAAGTTTAGTCATCCTCACCGACTCCTTGCTCCATCAGGATCTGCTCAATGGCCTTGATCTTCTTCTGGCCTACGGAGCTTGGCAGTTTCATCTTAATAACACACAAACACGCAGAGAGAAATGCACACACACACACACACACACACACACACACAAGCGTGATTTAAGGTACCGGGACATTAGGATAAACAGCTCCACCTCGGGGCTTTTAATTCGTATGAAATGCACTTCAGCGGGCCAGATCAAAATGTCTTTATCCACTGAACTCTGTCTGACTGATTAGCTGTGGGGCCACTCCACTCCTTTAGCTGTGCAAATGTATTTTCCATAGAGAGCGGCAGCTCCTCATCAGTCTTGAAGATGAATAAGAGTCCCCGTGCTAGGCTAGGTTTTACAGATATTAGCTAGTCAGTAATAGAATTAATTATCACAGTGATAAGAGGAATAGCTACTAAAGTCAGAAACTCGAGTTTCTCACAAATCAGCACCTTGAAATTAAGAGTTGGACAAACAAAAACTTGCTATTTTAAAGAATTTCACATTTTTACTTTTTATTTTTACAGCAATTCCCTAAGATTACAATTTTATAGGACTATTTAATAATATTGTCATTTGGTAAGAGAACAGGACGGAGCTATACTCACCCTCTGACTGCGCAGTGTGACGCCCGCTGATTTGAAGTCAGGGAATTTGATGCCTGCCGTCTCTGGAACAGCCTAAACAAGAAAAACTATAAATGTGAGACACAAACTGTTTGGATACGTCTGAAACGTCACCATAGAGGCATTATTATGGATCGAACTGGGTTTTAAATGTTACTTAGAATGCTGAGAGAAGACTTGTCCCATCAAAATAAAGAAATGAGCAAAACACCACTGAGACAAAAGCAAGTAACAATTAATTTAGTGCAAAATGAGGACAACAGCTGCACCGTGTCCGTTATTATTATTAAAATTCTCCCCATTGTTGCTTTTCTTTGACTTCCTCTGTTACCAGCAGTCATCACGTGCTTTACTTTGCTCCTCTTGAGTGAAATCATATCATACCGGTTTTTCTGTTTCTCTTTTTTGTGGAAGCTTCTTCTTGGAAACTCTCTTTTCAGCTCGTCTCAACTCTGTCGTTGTGTCAGCTGCCTTAATGAGTTTTTGCAGATCCTGGGCTTTCTTCTCACGCTCTTTCTTCCTAGTCTCAATTTTCCTTAGCTCCTGAACAAGATACTCCTCTTCTGCCACCTGCAGGGAAAAACGGAGAAATGCAGTCTTTCACATTTAAAAGGCCGTGAAAAATATTTTTCTTCTTTTTTTCCCCCACAAAAAGAAAGTGTCTATACACCTGCACATAGACACAGGTCAAAATCACAAACCTGTTCAGGTGTGCGATTGAACAGCTTTTCCAGCTGCTCTTTGCGGCGCCTTTCATGGCCAGCGTCAAAGATGTAGATTTTGGGTTCTGTCCCTGATGCTGCGCGCACTTTGGTCAGCTTACCACAAATGCTGTAATATCGTTCTTTCAGGTCCTCCACAGAGCGTTTCTGACAAAAAACAAACAAAAAAAACAGTTTTTAAAATTAAAACATGTGCTTTAAATCCCCCTTACTGTATTTTTCAAATCCATTATCTATAGATGAGGCTCTAAACACTTACTCTGTATTGCTGGTGATCATATCGGTCATGGACAACGATGAAGCGTAAGTCAAACCGCTTGCAAAGGTCAAACAGGTGGTCTGTCTCTGCTTTAGTCCAGCCGTCATCGTGGAGATGCATTTGGTACTCTTGCTCCGAGTACACTGGCACCTGCACGGTCTATAGAGGTAAAACAGAGAAACCGTGAAAAAGGATGAATAATGCGAAAGGACGGGTAGCTGCAACCACATGTCCTTCTTGCCTGTACTACATAAGCAGAGGAGGGTTTTCCCTACCTTGTTAAAGCGAGCAAAAGGGTAGTCCTTGCCCTCTTCTGCAACACGTCTCCAGTGGTGGAATATGGCCCCGTCTCTGCGTGCTGGATTTGTGAAGGGCATCCACTTCCAGGGACGAACCTTTTTACAGCCTAACTTGGCTTTGACTGTCCTATAACCTTGAGTGGTGTCACTAGGCAGCAGGGGGGGTGCATCCCTATGGACAAACAGAAAAAACAATTCTTTATTATCAATATTATTATTATAATTGTTATCATAAAATAAAGAAACACAGAAATGCAAAGTTATTTACACTTTAGATTCCTTCCAAATGCAAATAAATCCCTTTGAAATTCCCAAACAGGAAACATTAAAAAGGCCTTTATGCATTTCAGATGAACTGACTAATATTGAAAAAGAAAAGCATACTTCTTATCAGAATAAAGCAGAGCGTAGACCTCTCTGTGCATTCCCTCTGGTCTCTTAAAGGTCAGCGTCTCTGTTGCTTTCTTGGTTTTTTTCTGAGGTGGAAGATGCAGACATTCGTTATTCAACTGCAAAAATATTTGTGCTCAAACAATTGTAATACACATCTCTTCAGTTTCTCTCCCTGGCAAAAGCTTTGAGCTGTAAGTACATTATTATACCTGCATGTTACAAACCCAACAGCTAGTGAAATTCATTGAAGGCGTAATTTACACCAGTGTTACTTAAATCCAGGGACAGACATCGTTAGAATTATCGTATACAACACAAACGTCCATCTCACTATAAGACAAACATGAATAACACAGTCTCACCTTGTCTGAGTTGATGAGGTCTTTCTTGGTGATGGGACCATCATTATCCCCTCCGGTCAACTCAAGAATATCTCTGACATCAGCACCGGTAGCCATGGCTGTGTGAGATTAACTGTTTAGCTATTTAACGTTTTGAAAAATCTATCAAAGCTAAATAACACGAATTAATTTACGCGCACTCATTCATTCTGTGCATGTGGTAACGAAAGACTCGTCGTACACTCTCCTAGCTAAGCGCTAATGCTAATGTTACCATTTCGGTAGCAACGCTTAGGCCTCAGAACCGCAAACAGCAATATAAAGAGTTCGTAAGAGTTTATATTCCTAATATTACTGCGTACTTGACTACAATATGTGAACATTACAGGGCCATTTATAATGAACATTCACGAGATAGCTGTTAAGGCAAAGAGAGCAATTAGCACAAAACCGACACTCCTTCCGTCCCCGCTCACGTCGTTGTGACTAGACGGATTGCCTGTTAATTATCGCCCCCGTGAGGTCTGGCGGGCATAACAACTTGAATTCAGCTTTATTATGTTTACATTGTTAAATAATGTGAACGACAGTAGAGGTTAAAAATACCAATAAAATCATTGCAATAGAATACAAATTTTTCAAACCGTGCCCAGCACATTTGTAAAATAATTGCAGAGCATAAAGCTGTGATGCCATTATAAAAATAGTAACGCTTCAAACATGAAGGACCTGTTTGTCACGTTTCTTTGAAAACATATAAACCTTTGCTACTTATTTTACCGTTCATCAAACTTTATGTACGCTTGCACATTATTCTGAAAATCAATGTACGTGCCGCGATGTCCTTAGTTTTAAAAGAAAATACCGGAAGCAGACCCTTTCATTGAATGAAGACAATTGATCGAACAGCTTGGTGATATGAAACTAAAACTGGACTTGGTTGATTTATTTCGTAAGAACTCGATAAGTGAAAGTTATCAGGCCATATTTTGTTTGTTTTTTTTAAGGCAGACTAATTTGTCTGGGACGATTTTATTTTATTTTTTTACATTTCGGTCCACACTCCTCACCGGATGGTGGCGGTAATGTACCATTTTGCTGTTTGTCAACCACCGATAAATAATATAAAGAAGAAGAAGAACCTCTCGTTTAAACTCATGCTTCCTCCTTCTTTCCGCCATTTTCCTCCGTTGGCGTAGCACTGAGAGGTGTTGTACGAATTCAGTATATGTGCTTTTGAGTTTCTCTTTAGAAGCGCAAGAATCAGTAATATCAAATTTTCTAGTACAGTTTCCCTTTATAAGCACTCATTTGCGTAAGAAAATGTCTAACGAGCAGGTAGAAACTACCACAGAGCAAGCAGGCCAGCAGCAGCTGTCGACGCCGCCTCAGCAGCAGCCGACTTCGCAGCAGGGGTAGGTCCATTCATCGAGGTTCCTTTGTTGCGGCTTATTAGCTAGTTGGGCTAATTTGGTTTCTTACACAGCGATAAATTTGTATACAGCGGCATCTCTTTAATTATATTTTTTAAAAATGCAATTAATGGTAGACTAGCAGCCCCGGTGTGCTTTAAATACGTTTTGTACGTGTTTTTCTAGCTTAAGCGGCTTGCATTTGGGGCCCGTCTATTTACCGAATGCAACCCTGCGTTATATATTACTGGATGTATGATAGGATTAGAAGTACACGTAGCTGTTGCTTTGTTGCAACAGAAAGTGGACATATTTAACTTTATGTCCGGTCGCTGTTGCTGCTTTTTGGCATTACTTAAAGCCGTTTAATATAGCACAGGCCCGCTTTATCCAAGGAGAGGCCTAGCCATGCGGCTGGATTGCAGATAGCAGGCTGCTAGTTAACCATTGTGTGTCTGTAAATGACGCCTGTGTCTGCAGTTAGCATTAGCATTTAGCATTGAAATTCACTTTTCCTGAGGCAGTGGTTTCCAAACTTTGTTAGCTAGACCCTCCTTTGTTTTACAAGGAAACCTTCTGTAAACAAATAAACAAACAAAAGTAAACTGCAATAAAATAAACTATCACCAATAAATAACAGAGCCCCCTACCCTAGGAACCACTGACATGAGCTATCTTTCTGTTCCCCCCAGATTTTGGAAAATGTTTTGTTACAGTAGTTATAAGAAGTTAAACACAACAAACATAACAATTTGCATAAATACATAAACTATAGCTAATTAAAGTACAAAAAACACAATATAACAAACATTTTAAAGTAAGATGAATGGATTGTAACGAAGCAAAAATGGGAGATGTGATGGATGTGAGTTTGGCAAGTCTTTTAAAAGCTTTTTAAAGTATGTTTAGAAAGTTTTGTGAACTTTTTGCAGGGAAATGAATGGAAAAGGCAAGAATGAGGCCAATGCCAGCAGGAAGGAAAGGCCTCAGAAGAGAGGTGGAGGTGGTCGCTATGAGCCCTATGGAAACGCAAACAAGAGATACCGCGTTTTCGTCAGCAACATCCCATATGATGTGAAGTGGCAAGCCCTGAAAGATCTGATGAAAGAGAAAGGTAAGGTATCAGGATTAGGGGTTGACTCGTGTCACATTTTTGACATGATAAAAGATCAAATCAGGATGCAGGGTCATTTTGTTTGACCACTGCAGTTTTGAAGAGCTCTGGGGAGTTGTACAGTGTTGTCTGAGACCATGCTGGAGTCACTTGGAACAAAGGTTGTGGACAAGGTCCCCTTTTTTTAATCTGTCTGTCAGCTAAGGAGTCGCTGCAGACGTGTACAAGCGTGGTGAACCTGGATGTTTGAATTTTCAGTCTCCATTAAGATTACTAAAATCTTGAGTTTTTGTGAAGTGGAGGTCGTAAATGTGCAAAGGAAGTCCACTAACTCGAAAGTCCAATGGCTTGTGATCATGAATGGGATAATGATGTGGTTCCTCCCCCAAGAAATGCATTAAAAATACAGTTCTTTGTTACAGTATAGCGATTTTTTTGGTCCAGAAACATGGAAAAGGTTGTTTTCAGTTGAAATTTGTAATTAACAGTAAAACCTACACACTTAAGATTTATTAACTTGTGGTCAAACCTTCGGAGAAATGTAATATTTAATTTGTGATGCAGTAAATGTGGATGTGAGTAAGGATTATTTAAAAGTCAATTAAAGTGTTAAAAATGTTGTGTAGCTATGGAGTAATGCATTTAACTGGCACCTATTTGAGCATGTGTTAAGAAGGCTACAATGCTTTTTCAGAAGGTCCAAGTAGTATTTGTTTCATGACAACTGACTGTGGAGTTAAATTGCATTTTCTTTTTTAGGTGTGACCTTGACAAGCAAACGTTTTTCTCGGCAGATCTTCATGTTGTACCAAGCACAGCTTTGTGCTGCGGATTTATTTGGGGTACAGGTCTACAAAACGAAGCAGCTTCTTATGCACCGTCCTTGTCTCTAGAGGTTTGGTCATCAATGTCCATTTGTTGAGCAGACATGAAACAAAGGCGTGGCCGTGGTCGACGCTGAATCCAAATTACGATCGTGCATTTCAGGATCAGTCCATGATCAGGTTGGCAGTTAGAGAAGCTTCTCATCCAAAAGTTTTTCTTCATTACGATTATGGGTAGGTTTCTAGCTCAGCTAGGCTCAGCTGATGGACTGAGGGTTAAAACCGTTGCTGAGGTTTGACAGGAAAGTGGCTGAGGTATTAAGGAGGCTTTGCCAACTTGAAATTATTTGGTCAATTATCTTCAGGTAGAAGAGGTGGTGTTTGCGGCATCATATCCAACTTGAAAGGTTGGCCAGTCCAAAAGTTGTTGTCCTCAGTCTACTGCGTTTGGTGTTTCGGGGAGAATTCCAACAAGGACGGGCTAAGAAGTCTCAATTAATTAAAGAAAGAGGGGAAAAAGTCCAAGCTTGCTTTTTGTAGACCTGTACCAGATTGTGCTGAATGAGGTGCTGGGGGAAGGCTCAGGACTGGCTGTCTGAGCTCACTGTCACCGGCCGCCCTACTTGTTTCTGCTCTAAACCCCCATTGTTCTCTCGGCTTCTCTCCCCTTGGTGTGTGTCGTCTCTGGAATCTGATTTGTAGTGGGTGAGGTAACGTACGTGGAACACTTAATGGACGCAGAAGGCAAATCCAGGGTAAGTGCAAATACATACAAATAAAACACACGAATAAGCCTAGACAAACCTGTGTTTGTCAGCTTTGGTTTCCTTATTTACTATGTTGGGAATTGTTCAGATACAAACCTGGTGGAGTGTGTGTGACGGTGACGTGCCGGAGGCATGTTTCATTTGAAGTTGTCTGTGGCATTGACTCGAGGCCAGCGAAGGGTTGATGATCTTATAACAGGACTTCAGCTCCTTTGTAGCCAATCCTGTGGGATTGCAGTAGCTGATAATGTCCCTGTGGTTGTGGGATTTGCTCCTTATGATCTAATGGGTCGTAGTCTGCAAGAGGTCGTAGCAAGGCTGCTAGATGGTTGATAAATAAAACTCATTCCATAGAACTGCTGGAAAACTCTAATATCTTAGTAGTTGGGAATCCTCTGTCACTGTCTGCCTTTAGGATGCTGGGGAAACTATATTGAATACATTTGCCTGTATTGTGTTACTGGCTTGGCTTAAAAAGATCTTAATGTAGTGTTATTTTGGAAGATGTGACCAAGGCTGTAGGCTTGTGTATGGTGATGAACTTTTAATTGCATGAGATTATTTTGACATGTCAAAATATGTCCAGTGTTACAATCACTTTAACTAATTTGAAATATTTTCTCTTCCCTTTGATTTGTTCCAATGACTTCAATCAACAAAGGGTTGTGCGTAAGTAGACTTTAACTTATCGTCAGAAGCAAATAGTGCAAACTGCACGTGAGACATGCACCAGTGTTTTACACACTTAAACTCTCACTGGAAATGTGTTTTTGTCAGTGTTGTTGAGTTCAGGACGGAAGAGTTGATGAAGAAAGCAGTGGAGAAGGTCAACAAGCACAACCTCAATGGTCGTCCCCTCAAAGTGAAAGAGGTAGGTCCCAGAGGGGGCGCTGTCCGACGCACTGAACAGACAAAAGCTGCACTTGTGGATTTTCCCGACTCATTATTTTGTGCTTCTTTGTAAGGATCCTGATGGTGTGATTTGCCAGCGGGAGATCAACAAGGCCCAAGGTGGAGGCCCTCCAGGAGGTCACGGCGGAATGGGTGGCATGGGGGGAATGGGAGGCATGGGAGGAATGGGTGGAATGGGCGGCATGGATCGTATGGGTCCTGGACCAAATGGTCCCATGGTCAACATTCCTCCGAGCCTCCTGAATAACCCGAACATCCCCAATGAGATCATCCATGGTCTCCAGGCTGGCAGGATTGGCAGCACTGTCTTTGTGGCTAATGTAAGCCTTACTGATTTATGGTTTTCAGTCTGTGTACGAATACTAAATATATGGAGCTGTGTGTTATTAAAGAGGCCAAGAAATGTAAAAGAAGTCCAAACTAATCCTGCAAAACTAATAATTTGCATTTACTGTAGCTTTAGTCTTGTCTAACTGTCTGAAACTGTACCTACAGCTTGACTACAAAGTGGGCTGGAAGAAGCTGAAGGAGGTGTTCAGCATGGCGGGCATGGTGGTGAGGGCGGACATTCTGGAGGACAAGGACGGGAAAAGTCGAGGCATGGGCACCGTAACTTTTGATATGCCCATCGAAGCAGTGCAGGCTGTCTGTATCCTTTAGAAAACTTCAGCACTTCTATGGTAGCCATTGAATCTTTTTGAATCTCTCATTATTGGTTTCAAGGTGTGTGTGTGTGTGTGTGTGTGTGCACGTTTTCCTTAATGATTTCAAAGCAATGTTCAATGGACAGCTCCTGTTTAACAGGACGATGCACGTCAAACTGGTATGTTGCCTTTACTGTACATTAGAGCTCTATGGCCTGACGATGAGTGTGGTTATAATGCCTTTGCCTTTTTACAGGATGAGAAATCTCTTCCTAAAGATTTTGGACCACCGGACAGAGCAGCTGCCCTTCCCCGTGAGTATACATCGAGCCTTGTTCGAGTATAAAAGAAGGTTTTGAGAGTTTAAAGTATTCATGTCGATTAAAGTCCCGATTTTTATGATTAATTTTGTTAAATTAGATGAAATATTTAGTCTTGTCTCACTCGAGTTGCTGCATTGAAGACCACTTTGACCCATGCTACCATCGTTTTTGTTAAACTGGGGAGAGAGAAACCAGTAACTGTGTTTAATGATATTCCAAAACATCGCCCATCTCCTACTCTGTGCTCGCGCTTCATGTCTGTGGTTTCCCAGCAGCCCCTGGGGTCATGTGACCTTTCTGTTTCTTGGAGGTCGACATTGGTTTACTGCTTCCCCTGAAAGTGTCAGCTGTATTTATGCTACTGACTATATCATTATGTGTGTACACACAATCTTCAAACTTAACCTGTTGTCTCTGAACCAGGTGGCCTGAGTGGTATTGGTTTGGGACTGGGACCTGGGGGCCAACCTATTGATGCTACTCAGCTCAACAGAGGTGGTGGTGCAGGGATGGGCAACATGGGTCCTGGAGGTACCCAACTGCAGCCTCTTAAAACACATTAATTTATTTTTAATCCAGCAGTGGAGTGGGAGGCTCATTGTCACTCTGTCCCTGTAGGTATGGAAGGAATGGGCTTCGCCAACATGGGAGGCCGGATGGGAGGAGGAGGTATGTAGTACAACTTTGAGTCTACCTACATTTGGTCTCCCAAAAAAAGTGCGTTCTGTAATATTAATGTCTTCTTTGTTTATAGGGATGGACAACTTTGGAGGAATGAACATGGACCGCTTTGGCTCTTCAGGGATGGGCAGGATGAACGGTAAGCAAGTGTTGAAAACCCACTCAGCCCTCCAGAGCAAGCGTGGAACAGTTTCACGTTTTGCTGGATGTCTAATGGTTTCATCTCTTGCATTGTCAGAGATGGACCGTGGGATTGGTGGTGCTTTTGACAGGGAATTTGGGCGAAATGAAATGGGAATGTCTCGCAATAATTTTGGAGACTCCTTTGAAAGAGGAATGGGTTAGTATTTACAGGATTCTGTTTGAAAGCCACACTGATGCTTACTTCCACTCATGCATTTCTCTCTCTCTTCTGTTTGCTCACTTTTATAGGAAGCTCGCTGGGAATGGACCGCATGGGCTCTGGGATGGACCGCATGGGAACCAACATGGACCGCATGGGAGGAATGGATCGGATGGGAATGGACAGGATGGACCGCGTGTCTGATCTAGATAGAATGGGTTCCGGGTTTGACCGAATGGGCTCTGGGATGGATCGGCTGGGACCCAGTATGGACAGGGTCGGACCTGGTCTGGATCGTATGAGTTCCGGGATGGATCGCCTCGGCCCATCTGGATTTGACCGCTTGGGCCCATCTAGCTTGGACCGCATGGGGGGTGGCGGCGGTGGCGGCGGCATGGACTTTGGCTCTCCGATGGGAATGGATCGCATGGGCAACACCGGGATTGACAGAATGGCGAGCAACTTCGACCGCATGGGCTCTGCCGGAGGACTTGACCGTTTTCCATCTGGCGGCCTTGACCGCATGAGCTCTGGAATTGACCGGATGGGATCTGGAGGTGTTGGTGGTCAGTTCGACCGTTCTGGTGACTTGGAGCGTGGATTCGGCGGCAATTCCTTTGGAGGAGCTGGGGCTGGAGGTCCTGGAGCCGGGGGAAGCAATGTCAGGAAGGGATGTCAGATCTTTGTCAGGAATGTAAGTGTTAATCACAGCTTAGCTTGGCGTATTCACTGGAGAAGTATGTCCATACTTTAAATTAATTTGGGGATGTTTTTGTCTTTCAGCTGCCTTTTGACTTCACCTGGAAGATGCTGAAGGATACCTTCAACGCATGCGGTAAGACTCAAATCAAATCAAATGAAATCAGCACTGTTAATCAGCATGTGTAGTCATTTTGGACATGTGTTCATCCTCCTGTAGGAATGGTCCAGTATGCTGATATTAAGATGGAGAACGGGAAGTCCAAGGGCTGCGGTGTGGTTCGCTTTGACAATCCCGAAACTGCCGAGCGCGCCTGCCGGACCATGAACGGCTATCGTCTGAATGGAAGAGAAATTGATGTTAGGATTGACAGGAATGCATAACCTGTGTGTCCGTGTTGCATCTGACATTTATTTTAGTTCGTGATCTCACTCTGTACTCCTGAACTGCCCCTTCACCCAGTGTATGTTAGATAAATGTAACAGTGAAACTCTTTATTTTTGCCCTTTCAGACATTGGATGTGTCACATGTTAAAATCACTCAGACATGGGTTAGCTTGACTTTGAGCTTTCAGCTCAGAAATGAAGTTGAGATGTGAGGCTGTTAATGTTCATGTTATTCTCCTTCTACAGTGAGCTCAGGAGACATGACTCAAACATTAGCTCGTGCTGTTGTTGCTTTCTTGAGTTTTAAGAAGTCGTTATTCAGACATGAAGCCAGCACGTTCAGATGCTGTTAAAAGTAAAACTAAACGCATGTCTGAAACGGGCTTTAGTGACATGTCGATAGTCAAAGTGTTTGTTTTTCCTTCTGTTTAAACTTTTTAGAGACCAACTTTTAATTTTTTATTTTTTGTCCTATCATGCTTCCTGTCATTTTGTTCTGTAAGGTGTTTTGATAAAATAAACCTCAACATTTGAAATGCGTTCACTGTTTGTGGGGCTCGTGCACTGATCGCACGTTTCATAACATTTAAGCTAAATAAGCCAAATAGTGAGACTGCAGGTCAAAGTTCATCTCGTAAATATGAGGCAGAAAACACTGGGGGCGGTGGAACTGTCCTCTTGAGCTCTGGTTGGCTATTACAATGAGATGTAGCCACGCCCCCTCGTGGACGAGGAAGGTCACCACCGGAAGAAGGTCACAAGCACGACATTCAAGATGGCGACCCCCTTATGTCGGTGTTATCAGGTGAGTGTTTTGGCCATGTGTGTAAAATATCCACGTAAAAACTCCACAAAACGATAAAGGAACGAACTGAAACGACATTTATTCAACAGCCTGTTTCACCCGAAACGGTAAAAATCTCGATTTCGTTTAACTTCCTGCTAAACGTGCTGTAAGCTAGCCGAGCTAGCCGTTTGAATAGAGGGGTAAGCAGCCGGTGTCGGCGCTCTTGGAGTTGGGAGCATATAAAATGTTGGAATTTATCAGTGAAAAGTCCAAAAGCTCCAAACATTGTTTCTGGAAAACTTTATTTCTATCGTTAGCTTGTTTGCTGCTGCTTCACTTGAAGCGATAAAGAAGTTTCCTGTAAAAACAGCAAAGCTTCGTGATTTACCGTCACGTTCAGTTCAAGAGTTTATTTCAGCCTCGAGTGTCTGCTGAAGTTTGTGTTTCTTTGTCCAGATATGTGTAAGAAGGGGTTTGGTGGCTTTCCCTTCCTCCTACCTGCTGCTCTCCAACAGACCCAATGTCTACACGATACGTGGGCTCCTCACACACTCTCCACAGGTAACAACACCTGGATAAGAAGTCCTACTTGACCCTGATTATGTCTGCCTTTGCCATATAGTCTATATACTGTTGGTTTATATTGGCATATATAATCATTAGTATTAACTAGGGGTGGGGGGAAAATGGATACTGTGTAGCATGGTGATGTCTTGTTTGCTAATAATGTATGGATACAGGGACAGCAGAAATCGATATTTTGTTACAAAAAGGTTTTTGTGCTCTGACTTCAGAGCATGTTGATCCTTTTTCTGAGCAAGAATCCTGACATTCCTTCACTGTCCAAATGTGTTTAACTTGTTTTTGGCAGCAATAAACATGACAGTTTACTTATTTTAATTTAAGACATGTTTTATTTTAATTAAGTTTAAAACTTTTTTATTTAATGTAAAATTATATTTTGTTTTAATTTACTTTCAAATTCTTCAGTTGCTGTAGGGGCTGCATAGTTTTCATAAACTGCATAGTTCAGAATAGCTATAATTGTACCAGATGGTTGATTCAGTTAAGTTGGACTAGACTGTAATACAAACCGTTCAGTTTGTCAACAATCAAACTGAAATGAGAGAAAGACTGAGTGTGAGACTTTGATATTAGAGAAAATGAATATTGATAAAGTTTACCTTTATGTACAGAATCTGAATATCGCAAAATATTTTTAAAAATTGCAATAATATCGTATCGTGGGATGTATGGTGATTCCCACCTCTAGTATTAACACAGAAAGATACCTGGGGTGCTTTGAAATGCTAAAATGTCAGAGTTTATTCAGGGAAGTCGTGCTCCAGCTTGTAGTTTAGAGTTTACCTGCGTTTGTATAGTTTCTTTGCTGAAACTTTAATACAAATGCTTGGTAATTTTCCTCTTTTAGCCCAAGTCTAGCACACTGTAGATAGATATAGATGGTGGGATTTCTTTTCTCTCTAAAAATCAACTGTTGGTCAGGTTTACATGTTTAGAACTCTGGCACAAGAAATACAAACTCTATATTTGCATTCATCCTAACCTGGTGGGCTTTTGTGTCTTCAAGGTGCCTCAGTCAGCCCTTCTTCAAGTAAGGTATTTGTCAGGAGAGCGGGGTGGTGGACGGAGAGGTTTCCTGGGAGAGTTTTTGGATAACCTCAAACAGGAGCTAAACAAGAACAAGGAAATGAAAGAAAACATCAAAAAGTTTCGGGAAGAGGCCAAAAAACTCGAGGAGTCAGAGGCACTGAAGCAAGCGCGGAGGAAATATGTAAGTATCTGGCCACACGCTGAACTTCTGTCACTTAAACTAGCAGCAGGTCTGAAAACGCTGGGAAATGCTCTTCTTGTCTTTTCCCAGAAAAATATAGAGTCTGAAACAGTGAAGACGTCCGAGGTTCTCAGGAAGAAGTTGGGAAACATTTCAGAGACGGTCAAAGAGGTAAATATGACAAGTACACGTATAAACTGACTGTTGTAGTCATGCTGCTGAAGCTGGTACGATTCTGCATGTTTGTAAGGGACTGGAAGAAGTCAGCCGGACAGATTTTGGGAAGAAAATCAAAGAAGGGATGGAAGAAGCTGCCAAAACAGCAAAGACATCTGCTGAGACGGTCTCCAAGAGCGGAGAGATGCTGGGGAAGACGGGCGCATTTAAAGCAATATCTCAGGTATGCAGTCACAGTTAGATATGATTCACCTTTTATTTCTCTTATACAGCATGTATGACGCATAAACGTGTTACCATTATTCTCAGAGCTGTCATAAAGACGAGGTCATCATTTACTAACTATTAGAAATAATTTGTGTCACTGACAGATTTTCTGTTTTTAGGGAATGGAGAGTGTGAAGAAAGAGATCGGTGACCTGGGTCACACTGGCCCCTATCGGCCTCCCACCAGACTCAGGAAGAGGACTGAATTCTCCTCCAAGGGGGCAGCGGATGAAAGCAGGGTCTTTGAGGCCAACGAGTACGTGAGGGCGTAAGAGGGGAGATGCCCCTCAGCTTCACGATCGATATTTGGATCGATTGGGCCAATATTAATAAAGATATAAGAATTGAAACTCAGCCAAAGCTGAAAGCAGCGAGAGCTCACGTCTGATCAGATACCAAGAAACTGACATTAATATTATTACTTCAGCTGGTTTTTGTATCGTCAGCCAAACACCATCAAATGGCAGTTTTCACACAAACTGTTGCCTGATGTTTGGAG
The DNA here is from genome assembly GCF_056152115.1 of Neolamprologus brichardi. Classification (NCBI taxonomy): domain Eukaryota; kingdom Metazoa; phylum Chordata; class Actinopteri; order Cichliformes; family Cichlidae; genus Neolamprologus; species Neolamprologus brichardi. Next base: position 634,378 of record NC_142125.1, read on the forward strand.
GACTGTAACAGCTGTTACATTTCCTCCACCTCATTGTCATTTCAAGTGTTTCATTTCTATTTGCTTTGTTGATCTGACTGTAACGTGCTTATTTATCACATTTTATATCACTGTGTGTATTTATATCATCACTTTAGGGAAGCTATGGGCGTGGTGCTCCACAAAGACTCAAAGTGGTACCAGCAGTGGAAGGACTTCAAAGACAACAACGTGGTCTTTAACAGTAAGGAAACCCCCCCAATGTAATTATAGGTAGAGAGGACCAATGATATGTCTGCTGTCTTAAATGTGATGCTGCTGCTGCATCTTCTACAGCTGTGATGACATCACTGTTGACCCCGAGTTATAAAGCCGGCCTTTTGTGTTTGGCCGGTGAAGGCGTTACTGACCCTCCAGTTTATTAGCATCTATTAATGAGCATTTTCTGAACGAGCCGGTGATGGAGGATGTAGCTCCACTCAGTTAATTTTATGTGCGTTAGTTATGGAAACGCTGTTAATGATTAATAATGTTTGGACGTGTGAAAAATGGCCTTTCAGGTGGGACGTTACACGAAGTAATCGTGTAGTTTTTTCACAGCTATTCGGGCCCCGTCAGCGTTTCTAAACTAAAATGCTGATCACTCACTTCTGTGTTTGATAAAATAACAATCCTGGCAAACTGCTGCCATAAAAGTTTCATTCCAGTTTGGGATGCGTGACGAGTCTTTAACAGACACGGGCTCTGATTGGTTTCACGCTTTTCTTGCCCTGCTTCCTGTGAGGTGAAGCTCCGCCCACATTTTCTGACACTTTTGTGAATGTTTGGACTCATAATGCTATAAACAAACATGCTGCTTGTTTAATGTACTTATTGTTAGAAAGTCAGATATTTGTACTGCTTTCCTGAACTTATCCTAAACCTTATCTTAAACCTCTGACAAACTGATTTTGTTAATAATCGCAGGGTTCTTTGAGATGAAGATGAAATATGATGAGAGTGACAACGCGTTTATCAGAGCGTCCCGTGCCGTCACTGACAAGATGACTGACATCATAGGTGAGCAGCTGTGGGAACTGTCGGTGACACAGAAATGTTACATGTGTCTCTTTTTATGCTTGAAAGACTTAATTTGTGTTCGTGGACATTGATATTGTGTCTAGTCGAGATGTTTTTAGTAACATGCGGTACCGATCCACCAATAGGCCATGGTCCTCAGCCAGGACAGGGCGGAGTGCCCACTCCTCGAGGGGAAAGTGGAGTCGTTCATAAGGAGCACAGCTCCTCCACACAGGGCTGTGCGATAAATCTGATATCGTGATATAAGACATCCATCGTCCGACAACGATATATTTCACAAACATGTAACATTTTCTATAAAGTCTGTGACTCTCGGGCAGCTCGACTTGCGTGAAGTGTTTCCAGCTGAGCGTCATGTAGCTGGAGTCGAGTGTTTTAACCGATGCATGAAACGATACATTTTTAGACATAAGTTGTAACGGCGCCGTTTTCTTTGTGAGTATTTATTACACGGCGTGTTCTAAGGTTTATTTTCTAGCACCTGACGGCTCTTTTTAGCTTCTTGCCCGTAAACACTCGGCATACTCTTTCACGTGATTCAATTTATTTTGAAAAATCTCAACAGGATCTTCAGCTTTATTGTGAAAGGTTTATGTGGAAAATAAACAAGTGGACGGTGGTTTTACCGTCATTGTTGCTAACGACAACGCATAAAAACAGTCTCTTGTCCGTCTGTAGTGTGGTTATATTAAATATAGGAGAGACAACTTTAAGAAGCTAATTCTGCAGTGACCATCAAAACGGTGAAAAAATATTGCCGTAAACAGTTTATTTTGCGACACCAGAAAGTAAACGATATGAAAGATAGACATTTTCATATCGTCATGTGATATATATCGTTGTATCAAATAGGGCTGCCACGATTAGTCGACTTGTCACGATTACATCAACGACTGATTTAATAGTCGACTCGTCGTTTGAAGCTTTGTAAGATCCCAAAAGACGCAGGAATAAGTAGTAGGATTTAAGAGTGTAATAACGGACTGAAACAGAAGATGGCAGCACTGCATGTACAAGGATGCCAGCTGCCGTTAAACCCTGAAGAAGAAGAAGAAGCTGTGTCCCAGAATTCATAGCGCAGCCCAGCTCAGTTTCCAACAATGGCGGCAGCTAGTTAGTTTTAATATTACTCTTATTATTCTTTCTGGGTCACAAAATAAACGTTTAACATATTTTCAGGCGAGAATGTAGCTGTGTAAACCTCAAATATCTGCTCAGTTTATCAAGACACCACATATTTTCAAAAGCGCTCCGACGTTTTCGGAGACGTCTGTTACCCACTAGTTCGATAGCTAGCCGGGGGCTAGGCTAACTAGAGCCGTGAGAACACCGGACTCCCGGCAAATCGTTTTAAAACCCACCGCCGTCTTTCACTACTCAGGTTAAACATGATATATAAGTCACTTAGATAACTTAAAAATGTTATTGTTTGGCTTTTTTTTTTAGTGTTTTATTTGTTCCTGAGTAAATCGGTTTGGCTGAGATTAAAGTTATAGTTTTTACACAGCTGAATAAACGTCAAGCAGACAGCTGATTATCAGAAGTGTGAGATGCTTGAGAATTTACTCCGGTGTCCTGTTATATTTTAGATAGCAAGGAGTTTATTAAACTTCACCGAAACAATCTGCAAATTTCATTAAAATTTAATAAACTATCATCTTCAATCAATAAGTTTAGGTAATAAGTTTTACATCCAATGGATGATGATCTGATTAGTTGACTAATCGCAAAAATAATCGGTGACTAGTCGACTATCAAAATAATCGTTTGTGGCAGCCCTAAGTATCAAACAGCCTCCACATCCAAAGGACGCGGTTGAGGTAATTCAGATATCTGATCGCCTCTGGATAAGCAGAAGAGGATTGACTTATGTAAAGATGAAAGTCTTTGTTATTGGAGGTTACATCGCTGTTTATCATATACTGGATGAATCTTTTAAAAATCTTTGTCCTGCTCATCCGTGTGCATAAAGGTGGACTGTTTTCAAAGACTGAGATGTCTGAAGTACTGACAGAGATTTTGAAGGTGGACCCGTCCTTTGACAAAGACTCTTTTCTCAAGCAGTGTGAGCGCGACATCATCCCCAACATACTGGAGGTAACACCAATCTCAGCAGATATCATCAAGTGCTCGTTTTCTAAATCTTTAAAGTACCTCTGCAAAAGGAGAATACTCGGTGTGACTGTGCACTGCCTTCATGAAACAAGTCTAGACGACCACTTTAAGCCTTTTTCCCACACAGGCGATGATTCGAGGGGAGCTGGAGGTTCTGAAGGACTGGTGCTATGAAGCGGTATGTCCTGTTGCACACGCTGGCTCTGCGTGTTTAAATAAGTCGACTGACAGCTCCGTGGCTCTGCTGTGCCTTGATTATCTGCAGGTGCCAGTTTTTCATGAGGTGTCTTTGTCATTATGTGATCTCCATTTTCTCCTTCACTGGGTTTGCAGACGTACAGCCAGCTGGCACATCCAATCCAGCAAGCCAAGGCCATGGGGCTTCAGTTCCACTCCAAGATTCTGGACATCGACAGTATTGATGTGAGTTGCGTAAGACGAGAGTCTGGCTGATACTCAGACTACTGGCTCTTCTTTGCAATCTCAGGTTTACAGATAGCAGCACTTCATATGTTTGCAGTTCATACGTGTGCTGACAGGAGCTGTAACGACTCTGATCACTGATTAGACATTTATATTTGTAAATGTTCCACCTGATGACAGGAAATCCTCGAATTCTGGTCAGTAAATATTCATGCCTGTTGTTTTCCAGCTGGCCATGGGTAAGATGATGGACCAGGGTCCAGTGCTGATCATCACTTTCCAGGCTCAGTTGGTCATGGTGATCCGAAACACCAAAGGAGAAGTGGTGGAAGGAGATCCTGTAAGTGACACACACACACACACACACACACACACACAGAGTTGTTGATCATGAAGTATTACAGAGCTTTAGCTGGCCTGTTGTGAGATCTTTTAAATCGATCATTAAGTGAATATAACGAGACGGTGGAGTCATATTCAGCTGTTTGGACAAGGCCTTTGTTTGTTCTTTATGGGCTGTGAATCAGCCCCCGAGGACAGCTCGGGGACGCGTGTGGTTGGAAGCGAGGTCAAAGTATCCGTTCAGTACCGTGCAGCTGGCAGATGCCCAGTGCTCAGGATACGAGGCTTCTGCCAAAGGATAAATGGTGGATGTCCTGTTCCTCTGCAGTTTATAAGCTGAGCATTAAATGACACACTCGACCGTTTATGGCTCCTGGACTCAGCGTCTCTGTTTCCATGTCTTTCATCTTTCAAACTTTTTAATGCGACATCTGGATGTTGACTGAAACTGAAAATCTGTTACATTGTTTTGCACTTTGTCCAAGGCTTCAGGGTTTTTGGTGTGACATTTTTACTTACTTGTCTAATATTTTTAAGAGTAAGATTGAGCTAAATCCGATAGTAGTTATCTTTGGGATCTCCAAAGAAACACAAAATTTACAACACTCTCAAAAAGGTTTATGTCATATGTATTGATTATTGCAAAGAAACTGATCCTGCAGCTTTGGAAAGGCAAAGAGACTCCTGTATTAAAGACGTGGCTTACAGAACTTACAAATACTCTTCATCTTGAAAAAATAAGATATACCATGAATGATCATGTAAAAGACTTTGAATTAATCTGGCATCCTTTACTTACATACCTTGGGAAAATATAAACTTTCTTTTTTTCTGGCAGTCGGGGGATTGGGGCCCATAGTGGGTGTTGTTGTTTTTTGTTTTGTTTTGTTGTCTGTTTTGTAAGCTTAGAGAAAAAAGGGGCATAAGTTCTATCAATTTGTAACAACCATGATACTTGCTCCTAATAAAAGATATTTGAAACTGAAAATGTCAAGAAGCTTTCTGCACAGGCTGAGCCCCTCCCTCGATCAAGCCAGCAGCAAAACAGCTGTTTGTGTTCAATCAGTCGCTTACAGATGTATCATCAGTGTTATTTGTTTTGTTTGAATTTAAAGTGAAGTGCGCTCATCTGTCATTTTCCCTCCAGGATAAAGTCCTCCGGATGATGTACGTGTGGGCTCTGTGCCGAGACCAGGAAGAGCTCAACCCGTACGCTGCCTGGAGACTGTTGGATATCTCCGCCTCGAGCACGGAGCAGATCCTCTAAGACTCTTTGATGTGCACTAAACGCTCACAGTCAGGGAGGCGGGGACGCACTCAGGTGGACGTGTGGGGGCCGGACTTTGCTATGAAAACGCTGTGGAGTGTTGCTGAAAGCTCGAGCTGCTTCTCCATCTATTGGCTTTGCTCCGTCAGTGATTCCTGACCGTTCCTCGGGCTCACACTTGGGGGCAGTAGACCACCACCAACATCCATCCAAAGTCCGTCTTGCAGCCTGTAGGCGGAGCTTTTCTGTTTGATGCGGCGCTGCCATTGTTGGCTTTTAAAAGATAAATGATGACATTTGATCAATATGGGAAACAATTATGTGGGAATCAGCTCAATAGATGCATAACTAATGTCGTCAAACAGACTCCTTCATATCCTGTCACCGTGATGTCACCGTGATGTCACCGCGATGTCACCGCGATGTCACCCTATACCTTTATTCCACACCATAAACTTACTGGGCCCAGAGGTGGAACCATTGATCCCAGTGGCTGTGGGAGGGGCTACAGCAAAAAAACAAAACCACTGCCGTGATTTTATTTCCAAACATCAACTTTGTTGCACAACACTATGGAATATCTGGTTTTCAAGCATGTGGGATGGTCGTTTCAGGACTAAGGCGAACGCCGGTCCTGAAGTCGCAGCACGCCGGCACCTGATTGGTGGAAAAGGTAACAGTGGCTGCTTTCGCCAGTGCCAATCAGTGCGCGCCCATCTTTACTGAGGATTGTCGTCCTTGTATGTATGATAATACTTCAGTGTGATTGTTGACCTGTAAGAGTCTATATTTATTATGAGAAATAAAATGAACGGTCACCTTTGGAAACAAACGGTTCGGCCGGCCTTTATTTTGGGACGAGATCATGTGATTCCTTCGAGGGCGGTTGCTAATTATTTTTTAAAATTAGATCCTCGTGTGGGATTTCACATCTCCAGGGCCGAGCGGAGGCTGAGCACATCTGATGATGTCACGATGTCGGGTGAACCGGATTGTTTCATCGGCATCCGCGATTCGTGCCGTTCGTGTTTCTCCTCAGTGACTTCTGGTGCGACTGCTCGGCCTTCAGTGCTGTGCTGTGCCGGCGTCGCTGTGCCTTGTTCTACAGTCAGCGTCCCAGGAGCTCGTCTCAGAAATGTGGAGGTTAGAAAGGCCACGTGGGACCTGAAGCATCTCCAGAATTCATCTCTACGGTTTCATTTCTGTGCTCAATAACTTTTGTAACACCTTCAGACAGTTTCATGAAAGAACAACAAAATCTTTATCAGCTTTTCTGATGTACACTGACTGGACGTATTTTTAGGTACACTTTGCTGCGACTGTATTGGACCCTCTTTGTTTCACAGCACAGACAGGAAGTGTTGGAAACGTTCCTCAGAGGTTCTGGTCCACACGACGGCGTTACAGTTACAGTCAGTGTGTCAGCTGCACATGCCAAAGGTGCTCTGTTGGACTGAGATCTGCAGTGAGCTGAAGATGGTAACTGTTTTCATAAAACGATGGACATGGTCAGCAACGATACTCAGGTTGGCTGTGACATTTAAACGATGCTCAGTTGGTGCTCAGGGGCCCACAGTGTCAAATCCACAGGATTACACCTGAACTGCTGATGCAAGCAGGATGGATCCATACTTTCATGTTTCCTTCACCAAATGTGATCCGACCTGGAATGGGAGTTGGATTCTGAGATTCTGATTCATTACTGGTATCAATTATTGATCCTTTATTGATTCTGTTATTGAGTCTGTTGGGTTCTCACTGGCTCGCTGTGACAGTCACCGCCATTGCTAAGCAGCTGTTACTTAATTACTCCCAGGAGAAAGTATTTCATTACATTACTTTGCTGCTTCAGCTGAATTACAGCTGAGGCTACGGTCCCGCACGCCAACGCAAGTTCCTGTCGCAGTGAAGACGCGAGCGACCTTTCTCTCAGTATTCAAACACACAGCTGACTCGAGCGAAGATGAAACCAGCACAAAGACACTTGTGATCGCCGCAGTGACGCTACTTCAGAAAATAAACAGGTAGAAACCGAGGCTGCAGCTGGACTCAGTTCAGGGTCAGTTTGGGCTGTTTGGGCTAGCTCAGTGTGCTCAGCGTGTTCAATCATATGTTTCTATTTATGTATTTATTAGTAGTAGTACTAGTAATAATTTAGTTTGAGTTGGTTTCTAGCTCTCTGTAAACTCAGACGTTTATGTGGGAAACTCCCAGGAGATCATCAGTTTCTGGAACATTCAGATCAGCCGGTCTGGAGCCAACAAGCCGCCATGTTCAGAGTCACTGAACATCGTGACACTCAGTGTGACCTTCACGGTCACCGTGACCACGTCTGCCTGCATAACTGTGCTGAATTAGCTGATTACATATTTGCATTAATGTGCAGTTGAACCCAGTGAAGTTGGCGATGAGTAAATGTTTTCAGTCCAGATGAAATGCTGATCGCAGCAGATGTTCGTTGTCTGCAGCAGTAACGAGACAGATGCTGAGCAGCGTTGCATTCATTTGGTCCGGCGTCGCTCACAGAAGCTGACAGAGCGGCTGGTGGTTGCTCATAAACAGGCTTGCATGTCTGTACATGCAGACCAGCACCTCCACTGTCCAAGCGCTGTCCTGGATGATGAATCCTGACTATTGCTAAGCTGTGCAGAGGCTCCCTGTGCTCATCGCTCACAGTGCACCTCTGTGGTCTCACACTCCCCACTCAGGGTCCAGAGGAGCATCCTCGGAGAATTCACAACTGGTCAGACGGATCCTGCTGACCGAGAGAAGACCCGACTCATCTGTGTTTGTTCCATATGCTATCACGTTGTTGATGAGCTCACACAGTGTGCAGCATCAAATAGTCATCAGTTGTGTTTACAGCACTATACTTTGATGCTACTACTTCAGGTGGAAGTGAAGGACACACATGAACACCTGAGTGAATAAACAGCTCAACTGTGCTTATAATAAGAACAAGAACTCTTATTCCCAGCCTTAAACGAGCCAACAGTATTTGAATGGGTGGCGAATGCGTGGTAGGGTAATCTCCAATAAACCAAGTTCACAGAGGGAGTCTGACGCGTGTTCCTGGTTCCCAAAGAGATGCTTCCAGTTGCATTATGACCTGAAGACTGTTTATTTATTACAAACTGAAGATCAGTGTTGGTCAAGTTACTTGAAAAAAAGTAATCAGTAACTAATTACTGCAACATTCTCTGACTGGAAGAAATTAGTTTAACATTTAAACCTATTTTCTGCACATTCCAGCTCATAAAATAAAATATTTTGTGTGTTTACACTCAGTCTTTCAAATAGATGCAAGTAAAACACAGCAGAAAATAAATAAAGTCAAAGACTAGCGGTCCTGTTGCTCTATTTTCACCTGTAAAGCAGGAGTGGGGTAGGCGGAGGGTTACCCTGGTGCAGGTGTGCAGCGGTCAGTGGAAGAATCCGCGAGTTTCTCTGTGAGTTTCCCATTACGTCGTAGCTACTCGGTGCTTGCTCGGAAGTTTAGGGGTTTTTTTCGCTGTAAAAAGAAGTTTTCTTCCCACGCACAACGGACACTAATGTTTTTGTCACTTTTTATGGAATCAAACTCAAAGTAAGGTCAGTACTTCCACGCTTTAAACGCTGCACGCTCATACTCTCTCTGCACTCGATATATGATCCATTGTTGATCTGCACACAGCTGTTGTCACGAACGTCGCACTCGCTTACGTCACTGTCATGAGACGTTCTCGCAAAAAATCACGGTTTTAGTAACGCAGTAACGCAGCGTTCCTACGGGAAAGTAACAGTAATCTAATTACCGTTTTTGCAATAGTAATCCCTTACTTTACTCGTTACTTGAAAAAGTAATCAGATTACAGTTTGTACTGCCCATCTCTGCTGATGATGTAACAATGAACTCCTTCCTAAATAAGCATGAACGTTCCAAAACAAAGCAGTTATCCAGAAGTACCTGTGCACACGGTCGGAAAACCGTGAGACTCCTAACCTCTCCATGCTCCGCCCCCTCACGCAGAGTTTCGTGACATTACTTTATGTAAACACAAAGTAGGACGCAAGTGTCACATAGACTCGCTCGCTTGATGGCTGAGTGCTGACATCCTGCCTGGGCTCCAGGTTGGCAGCTGCAGCAGGACTAACGAGCTGAGAGACGACAACAGGAAGAAAAGGAAGAGTCAGACAACACGATGAGTCACAATTCAGCCGATATCTGTAGTGTGTAAAGACATCCTTTCAACGACATCGTACTCTGTAATTTAAAGATAGCAGTAAATCCAAATCTTACGTTATGAAGCCTGAAGTCTCGGCTGTGGAGCTTGATGTCATTTAGATAACAGGCTGGCTTTAATTTCCCGAACGCGCTGTTTTCTTGTTCTGCGGTGTTACACTTCCTGTTCATCTTTATATCACAAAAGGACATTTTTCAGCACATGCTAAGCCTCCCTTTGTTCAACACCCACCCTGTTTCCTCTCCTCTGTGTCATCTGCGTGATGCCCCATTAACTATGCCGTCCTTGAGCTCCCCTGACAGCCCGTTTCCTGTAGCATCTGCACTTCTTTCATCTAATTATCCATTTTAACAGATTTGCCACAAAAGCTAAACTAGGTTAACCCTGTCGAGCGTTTCTCTAGTACAGCAGCTCACTTCACTGATCATGAGAGAAAAACAGCGTTTTATCCACCAGATGTTTTCAGGTGGGCTCAGCACTGCACACAGCAAGTGTGCTGGAGGCTTCTGTCTGCAGGCGTGCTGCACAGGTGCTCGCTGTGACCCAGATTCACCGGTGCAGGGGGACACGGGGCCAACGTGTTGACTCATAATCACACGCACGCTCATTCACACAGGTGGTCGGACAGCAGTCGAGGGGGAAAGGCCAGAAAGGTGCAGCGGTGTGAGAGGGTATGTGCAGGGGCGGCGACGTGTGTCAGGAAGCTGCTGCACCACCGTGCTTGGACGCCAGGTCAGAGCCTTTCTTCTCTGGTAAAGAGACTAAAACTGAGGATATGTAGGTTTAATAACTGTAAAACATAAGATAAGATAAGATAAAAGAAAGAAAGGTTTAAAAAGGTTTAGTCGGCTTCGTGAGCGTTCATCGTTTTTGCGCCTGGCTTTGGGTTTCAAAATCCGACGGGAACATGCGAACCGCTGGAGGATTTCAGCAGAGACATGTTCTTGTCTGTGCATGTGAGTCCTTCACACTCACACGTTTGTTGCCTTCTAATTAGCTGACTGGCAAAAATAAACCTCAGCAGGTTACAACAAGGTTAAACCAGGTTTAACAATAGAAACTCACATTTATCTTCTTTATTTTCTTTTCACGAGGTAATTTTCCCCCTGATATACATTCAGCTGATCTTTAAATCCATGAAATCCAGGTAGGTTTAGAAAATGTAACTATTTTATTTGTAATATTTATTTAAAAACTTCCTCTTGTATTCACTCAGGTCGTCTTTGTCTAATATTAAAATGTGTTTGAGGATCAGAAACACGCGTCTGAAAAAGCTCTGTCAGCAGTTGTTACGTCTTACATGAACGGATGACTTCCTCATGGATAAATCTGAACATTAGCCCAGTGAAACACATCCACGCTGAGCCGTTTAACTGATTTTCCTTTATTTCCACAAACATGGAATTAAATCCCAATTTGCTGCAGTAATGAGATGGAGGAGAAATGTCTGAATGAAAAATAAAACCAAAACATCTGCGCTGCCGTTACAGTCAAGTGAAAAATATGTAAATGTTCTCATTTATTATCTGCTGAATCATGTGAGATGTGATGATTTCCCCAAAAACCAACAATTTTAATCGAAATGTTTCTGTCACGATTTGTTTCACAACAAGCGTAAAGTGTCTTATGTAACTGCGGGTGAGGACGGTTCAATCATAGATTGTTGAGACTTTTGTTTGAGGATATTGGCACACATTAAAATTACATTTTTCTTCCAAAGGTTATCTGCTTCATCTTTTCATAAAGCTGGCCTCGTTATTGCTGCTGTTATTGCTGCTGTGTTCGCGATCTAATATCGAGAAGCTGTCCTTCTCATGAAAGTCAGCGGTCAATATATCCTTATCTCATATTCATATAACGCTGCACACCCCTGAGATCGAACAGAGATATCACAGAGAAAGAACCACACGTGTGATGAGAATCGTTTTACCTTTAATAAAAAGGAGAAGATCGAGACGTGGAAGAGCACTGCAGAGACTGTTCAATATAATCATCGCTGTCATGCTTTAGCATCCAGCTGCTGTGAGAAGCTTCTTTATTCTTCAAGCAACCATAAAATAGCTCACGGCTATCAAATAACATGTTTGACCTCTCAAGCTAACATTTCACACCAATCAGTGTATATGTGTTGTGCTTTGAAGTAAACTTATTGTCTCCATATGAGGACAGACTTGTTGTTTTAAATAGAAAGTTGTATCCAAGCGAACCCTCAGGTCCCAGGAGACGTTCTGTCTTCACTGAGTCGCTAAACGGTTCCTACCTACAGTCCTGTGAAGAAAACAAAATCAGGGCTCTGTCAGTGAAAAACTAAGTGCATCCTTACCGTTTCTATAGGAATTAAGAGGTTAAGTAGCAGCCATCAGCGGCTACATGAATGCATTTTGTTTTGGCCGTTAACACGCTGGCACAGCCTTCCCACTAATGCACATCCCAGCAAATCATCCCAAACCATGCAGTGCTCAGAGAAATGCAAAAAAGCCCCAAGAACTACATGTGAGACTCACAGGTCGGAGTTCACACAATTCAGTTTGATTTATACAGCAACAAACCTCAACAACAGTTGCCTCAAGGCGCTTTGTTCTGTAAGGTAGACCCTACAATAATACAGAGAAAAACCCACCAATCATGTGACCCCCTATGTTCAGTGTTGGGGAGTAACGGAATACATGTGCCGCCGTTACGTATTTAAAATACAAAATATGAGTAACTGTATTCCGTTACAGTTACCGTTTAAAAAGGTGGTATTTAGAATACAGTTACTTTGTTGAAATAAATGGATTACACGGCGGTACTTCCCTGTTTCATATTGTGGCGGGTCAGGACTGTTTGGGTTTTGTTTGACAGCTACGTTCTGTTGTTCCAGGCAGCGTTACGGTTGCCATGGTTACAGGGTGACGCTCTCTCTCTGCGTGTTTCCTGGGTGAGAGAGCGCCTGTTGTTGTTGTTGTGCTAAGCTAACAGGCAGAATGCTACAGGTATAGCTCTAAAGAATGTAGCATCATGGGCAGTGTAGTCCGTGCTGCAGGGAGAATGGACTGCCATACACGTTATGTGTCTGTGAGCGAGGGAGGGAGAAAAAGGAAAAGTACGAGCTGTCATCGAGCAGAAACGGGAGCTGGAAGCATGTAAATATAATAATAACCACTGCAGCCAAGAAGAGAGCCTGACGAGCCCAGCTGTAAGTAAGCTATTAAGACTCGACTGTACACCGTGTTCGTGTTTTCCTCTGAAACAATAAGTTCTGTTGGAGCAGCCTTTCAACGCCTCTCTCTGTCTCTGCTAGCAAAGTTGACCCAGACAACAAAGTAAAGCTAGTTTTCAGCTACGAGCCGACACAGAACCCACCGTATTAGCCAGAGGTCCCTTTACTACGGTTCGGAGCCGCGGACCTTCAGTAACAGTAATAAATCACAGCAATAGTACATTCATGTAGTTGTAAACAGCATGATAATATATTAAGTAATCCAAAGTATTCAGAATACATTACTCTCATTGAGTAACGTAACGGAATACGTTACAGAATACATTTTGGGGCATGTAATCTGTAATCTGTAATGGAATACATTTTAAAAGTAACCTTCCCAACACAGCCTATGAACCAGCACTTTGGAGACAGTGGGAAGGAAAAACTCCCTTTAAACAGGAAGAACCAGGCTCAGGGTCACATTAGAGTTCATGAAAGTACAGTTAGAAAAAGACTGGATAAGTTTACATTATTTTGAAGGAGTTGCCGGGGAAACGCCTCTTTGTTCCAGAAAGACCCTGGTCGCCATCTTTCACTTTGTCATAAGGATGTATGTCAAGGACAAAGTCATGAGGATGACTTTGTCCTTGACTTTCTTTTTTCAGTTCTTGTAAGAAAAGTATTGTGACTGTATTCAAAGACACAGGAGTCATTTACAGCACACGTCTTAATTCTCTTAAAACAGCTGTTCTTAAAACCAGATGAAGGATTTCCAGGTGCGGTTTGCATGACTGCACGTTTCTGTGTGGATCCGTTAGTTTTAACTTTGCTGGACAATCGTGCAAACCAGTGCATTAACAAAAGCTCAGTATTGGGTAGAATATCTTTATTAATACAAAACATAGAGAACAAGAATCGTTTTCTTTTCAGGACAAAGAAAAAGAAACACGGCTTTTCCCCCTGAAGCTCTCGTTTAGCAGCGTGCTGACAGTTAGACAGACAGCATTCGTTTAGCATTGTAAATGAGTGGTAAAGCCGGCCAATTAATGGAGGGTCAGATGTGCCTGTTCAGCAGTAACAGGCAATGAGAGCGCTCTAACCAGCCCCCCCTCACCCAAACATGCTCGTCCAGAGACCAGCGGGACGTGCTGGAGCTCGCAGGGCCCACATTACAGCATCAACGTGGGACGATGGCTCTTACAGGACGGGCGCTGTCAGACGTTTGTGTGACTGCATGCGCTGCTGCTGATAAAGTCTCACTCAGGCTGGATCGCTGTCTGCGTGGCAGCGAGGCCAGCCCGGGTCATCAAGCTCTTTCTGTGGATGTTCAATCCGTCCTCAGTCATTTTTTCTTTCTGGGACTGACACCACAAGACAAGTATAATTCTCTATATTCTGCAAACAGTTAAATGTATCATGTTTGCACTCAGGTTTGTTTTTGCTCTGAATCACATTTGACTTAAACCTGCTGCTTCATCTATTAAACATCCAAGTAAACAGTAACCAGCACATCTGACCATAACCCGGTTAAGTTTATCCTCCACACGCACACATGCACATACATGCACACACGCTCACACACGCACCACCTCCACCTCTCTTCCTAAATCGAATCCCCACGACGCCGTCAGCTCGCCCTCTAATTGCAGGCAGCAGCGATTCTGCTGAGAGGAGGGAAAACAATGGAAGCAAATGCTGTTTCTATTGATCAGCCAGAGTCTCTGTCCTCCCTGCAACGGCCCAATTCTCCTGCTCAGACGTCCGATACATACGATTCAGTGGCGTGGATACTGACATAGTAGACATAGTAGTAGATGTGAAGGGGGAGGAGTTTAAATGAAAAACAAACATAAGAAGCAGCATAAATCTAAAGTGGCAGCTTAAAGTAACATTTTTTAAAATGGGAATGGTCCTGTGCATCAGGCTCAGATGTATGTGGGCACGACTGTGTAGCTCAGAGCAGATCAATGAGCAGAGAATAAAACGAGGTTCAACATAATAAAACGACTCATTTAAAATATTTAATGCAGCAGGACTCTGGTGTTTTTCCTCTAATATGCTCTTTACACGCTCGGTGCTTGCCTGTGGGCCGACACGGTGACAGATCGCCTCACCTTCAGTGACAGCTAATCATTACGAGTAAATTAGATCAGGGCTGAGGCCAAAGGACAGCTGTTGCGGGCTACAGGTACCGCCCTGCGAGCCTGCCCGCCCTCTCCCATAACTCTAATGATGATGGAGGCCAGGTTAGATTAACTTTTCCACGCTGGTGTCTTATCAGTCATGGAGCCCAGCGGGCTGCTGAAACGAATGTTAGCGCGTAAGAGAAATTACAGACTCCTTATCATTAAATGCGACCTCTGTGGATGTCCTCAGAGAGATCAAAGGTCAATCCAGGACACACCCTAATCCACAGTGTGTAGGGAATAATAGGTGAACCCATGAACTAGTTTATAGGATTCATCTCACAGGCTGGACGCCAAATTTTGGGTTTCTGGTGTAGAGCGCTGCAACAAATGTAAAAAGTTCACATTATTCTGCTGCTAAATGCGTCTGATTCATAGCAATCGAATACAAACGGGCTCCACGTGTACACCAGACGCCTTCAGGATGAAAAGCTTTTCGTTTGCACATAAAACCTGTTTGTTTTTCTAAAAATGAAACTGTTTTTCTTACCTTCTGCTTCTCGATGTGAGCATGCACGAGTGTCTGTATACCATGCTTGACTTGCTGTTCTCTCTCCATCAGCATGACAGGTAGATGAGGCTGTGAACAGCGTCCCCTCATCAATAGTCACCAAGGTCAGGGTCGCAGAGACAGACGCAAAAGCTTATTTATTACTGGAGGCAGAAAGACAGGAAGTGCTGAAAGCTGAGCGCACTCAAGAAGAAAACTTCACGGAGGAACATCAGAGATCAAATAGTGCGAACTGACCCAAGGACGAAAAGTCACCTGTGCACGGCGCGGTGATACACGTTCAGGACGTCTTTCACCAGCTGCTGTGAAATGTAGGGCACAGAGTTGTTCTTCCAAGCAATGCCACACAAGTCATTTCCATAGGTCACATATTTGAACGTCCCCTTTACACAAATTATCAACAGTCATTAAGGATTAGTGATGTCAGCTTACGCGAGGATTTAGGAATCGGATGACCTGCGATAAGGCGAGGTTTCACACGGCTAATTAGTCCAAGTCTGCTCTTCTCCACAGAAATGAACTTTAATCAATCAGCTCATTGATTAAAGAGTCATAATTATGGTCTGAGACCTGGCAGCATAAATCATAATAACAGTGTGCCATCATTTGTCCCGCAGTCTGTCCTCGCGGCTTCCTGTCAAACTACACGAGAGTCGGGCTGACATATTTAATCCACCGCACTGTTCTCATGAGGCTCCTCCACAGGCTAATCGTGCTTCAAAGAATAATTGGAGTCATTTAAAAGTGATGCGTGAATGGTGTTTGATAATATGATTTCATCGTCCCCTCAGTCTTCTGTTTCCCACTGATCCCACAGCCCCCCCCACAGCCCCCACTGTGACTGTGGCAGCAAAGCTGTGGTTTCTGATCTCGTGCAAACATAAAGGACATGACTTTGTCCCCGTGTTATATCCCTGCTGGGTTTGTAGGCAAACAAAATCAATGTCATCTGGCAAATATAATGTACAGCACTGTGCATAAGTCTTGAGCCAGCCCTTTTAAAATGTTTTGCTGGGGAGGAGGGTTTTTTTGTTTTTGTTTTTGTTTTTTGACCGCCCTTTTTGGTACGTTTTGTTTTTTCCTGTTTTTGTTGTTTGCTTTGTTTTTCCCCTTTTTTTTGATTCCAAAACTGTAAAAAGGAAGCAATGTCAGTCCATGGGACAATTTGTGATTGTTATTTGTGCTTCACAATAAAAATATTTAAAGAGAAATATAAAAAAATATATATATTTTGCTGGGAAATGTGAAATAGGTGCAGCGATTTATTGAAACAGAAAAACAGTGAACGAGTTTGAACAATTCTAATAAGCTTGAAAGCCAATATTCAGTTTAATCACTTTTATTCTTCAGGCAGGCTTTCTGGTCATTTCTTCAAGTGGATCAATAATTTCATAATTTGTTAATTTAATTAGCAAAAATGTAACATTGGAATCATCACTCCATGAGACCCGTCGTCATTGATTTTCAGTCCAGTTCTTGTGTAATTTGGCATAACTCAGCGTTTCCCTCAAGAACGCTTCTTGACAGCCAATCGTCCACTGAGACATTTCTGATGAACAGCGGCTCGATCGATTGAAGAACCAGATGCATCTTTAGGTCTTTGCTCCATTTTCCCTGTTTCTTAATGACAGGATTACTTTTCATCTGCTGTAGATGTGTTTTTAGGTCCGACACTTCCTGCTTTGTCTTCTACTGGTGCAGCTTTTGACACACCGGCCAAACCTTTGGTTCGCTTTTGGCTCTTTGGGAAACCCAGAGACTGTGTTAGATTTGACTAAAGAGATCAAAGGAATCATGGTGTCCTCCTGAAGGTGCCTGTGTGGGCGTGTCCCACCACCTCTTCTGCCTGAGCTGCCACCTTTCCCTTTTGTGCAGCTGACTCTCGTCAGTAATCAAGGAGATTTAAGCCCAGAGAAAGGTGAGCTCTGGGCCAGAGTGCCATTATTGTGGTTGCAGTTAGTGAGCTGCTCTCCTTTTGACTTACTTTTTACTTTATTGACCAACGCTTGAGTTTTGTTTGTTTTCCTTAAATGGTGATAGCGGCTTGTCCGTCTCTTTTAGTTGAGCTACTTTAATAAAACTATTTAGTTTAACCCTTTTGACTCCTTTTCCTGACCCGGACACTTTTTGTTACTTCCCCCTCACTGCCTAGACCCCTCAGGGGAACGTAACAATGGCCTTTGGCAGCAGGCAGCTGGTTACAAAGAATTTCAAACTGGGCCGTCCCTTGAGTTAGTGCTTGAATGTTTCACGGGTCAGTGTTAAATTAAATGGCTTTACACTGATTTAAAAAAACAAGAAGAAAACAACGTTTGTCTGAAAAAGGCCAGGAGCACAAAGTGAGTGAAAACCTTCAGAAAGCCGGGAGAACGACAGCGCAGCGAGGTATCAGCTCACAGCAGGAAGCTCCTGTGTCTTCGGGCTTCCTCCCACAGTCCAAAGATATGAATGTTAGGTTAACTGCAGATTGTTGACTGATCACAGGTGTGGATGTGAGTGTGACTGCTTATCTGTCTCTATATTTCAGCCCTACCACCAGTGTTGGTCAAGTTACTTGAAAAAAGTAATCAGTAACTAATTACTGATTACTTCCCCCAAAAAGTAATCCCATTACTTTCCTGATTACTTATTTTCAAAAGTAATTAATTACTTAGTTACTTTTTAAAAACACGATTTACAACCTGAATAGGTGATAAAGTGATAGATCTTTCAGCCCAATTCTACTTTTTCTGCATAATCATCATACAAAATGTAATCAAATGGAAAAGTCTCTTTTTAAAACTTGTTTTATTAGTTTTAATCTTTTAACTTTATGCATCAAGCAAAAATTTAATTATCTGCAACATTCTCTGACTGGAAGAAATTAGTTTAACATTTAAACCTATTTTCTGCACATTCCAGCACATAAAATAAAATATTTTGTGTGTTTACACTCAGTCTTTCAAATAGATGCAAGTAAAACACAGCAGAAAATAAATAAAGTCAAAGACTAGCGGTCCTGTTGCTCTATTTTCACCTGTAAAGCAGGAGTGGGGTAGGCGGAGGGTTACCCTGGTGCAGGTGTGCAGCGGTCAGTGGAAGAATCCGCGAGTTTCTCTGTGAGTTTCCCATTACGTCGTAGCTACTCGGTGCTTGTTTGGAAGTTTAGGGGTTTTTTCGCTGTAAAAAGAAGTTTTCTTCCCACGCACAACGGACACTAATGTTTTTGTCACTTTTTATGGAATCAAACTCAAAGTAAGGTCAGTACTTCCACGCTTTAAACGCTGCACGCTCATACTCTCTCTGCACTCGATATATGATCCATTGTTGATCTGCACACAGCTGTTGTCATGAACGTCGCACTCGCTTACGTCACTGTCATGAGACATTCTCGCAAAAAAATCACGGTTTTAGTAACGCAGTAACGCAGCGTTCCTACGGGAAAGTAACAGTAATCTAATTACTGTTTTTGCAATAGTAATCCCTTACTTTACTCATTACTTGAAAAAAGTAATCGGATTACATCTCTGCCTGCCACAGATGGGCAACCTGTTCACAGGTGTACCTGCCTCCCACCTCATCACAGCTGGGCTAGCCCTGTGCTTTAAGTGCTGGTGTTTACAAACAAACAAAGACAAGCTGAGGAGTTCAGGTGTTTGACACTGAGCTAATTAAAGTTTGGCCCTGTTGATGGGAAGAACATTATTGTGATTTGTCCTGAAAGGAGGCGATTCTCAGAATCACACACGTCAACATTATGGTGACGTTAAAGCAAAAGTCGGACCAAAGACAAGAGACACACGCAAAGTTCGTCATGTAATGTGCAGTTTAACACTGACCTGCTTTTGGCCTCACAGAGAACAGTTTTCATGCTGAGCTGAATTCAGATCTTTAACAAATAGATGTTTCTTTGTCACGAGACCAACACATCGTCTCGTCACGATGTTAGAAAGGTAAACAGGATCTGACGCCATTTCTATTTGTGGCATCCATTTTTGCTCCCGTCTTCTCTTCCACGTTTTCCTTCTCCAGCTTGCTCGCTTAAACATTTTCCCACTTTCCCATTCTTCCACCTCCCAAGCATAACTTTTCCTCCTCTCTGTGGATCTACCCATCCATCTTTCCTTCCCAAAGGCCAATCAGGTGACTGGAGAGATGTTTACTAAGGAGCAGCTTGTGGCTCCATAAAAGGCGTGCCACAGAGTCGGCGTAGTCACGGCTGCAGTGACGGATGGTGCCAGGCCTGCCTGGCGGAATAAATAGAGGCATTAGCAGCTCTGCAGCTGGCCCAGGCTACTCCTTGGGCTTACTGGTCTATGAAATGTGCAGCATGGCGATGTCCTGGGCCTCGCCACAATGTGATGAATGGCTTATATTCCTCTGTAAAGCATATTAAAGTCAGATCACATGATGGATAGCAGAGAGAAGACAGCAGGGGAGGAAGAGATGGGGGGGCGAGGGGGGGGGGATAAAATATGCAAAGAGAGGAAATTAAATCCCAGACAAAAATATCAAAACTGGTGCCCCCTTGCTCCCCAACTTCCATTTCTAGTGACTGATGAAAAGCGTGGAGGCGATTTTGAATATTTCATGAGTCCCCTTCAGGCCCTGCCATACCGTCTGCTCTGTGCATGCCCGCCGGCCTCAGCAGGAAGGCTCTCGTGCACTCGCTGTACCTCGCACAGTTCAGGTGAGCTCCCAAAGGAAGCATTTCTGCCCGTGACCCATACATCTCTGAATAATTGCCTTGTTCACAGTTTTCCCAAGGTAACCATACAATACCTGCCCACTGGCAGAATACACCTGAACCTCACACGCCACCAAAACGTTTCCGTTCTCTTCAAACTACAAGTGAGAAACACAGAGATCATCCTGTCAGATAGAAGAACTGTTTGTCACATTATTGCTTCTTGCTCACCTTCACACAGGAACTTGTGTTTATAGCGTATACACTCTGTTTTAAATCAGTAATGCATTAATATGTTTGCTATTTGAGAAATGGACTTACTGTGAGATCAACAGAGAGCTTTTCTATGTGGCAGCGACCAGTGTTGGTCAAGTTACTTGAAAAAAGTAATCAGTACTAATTACTGATTACTTCCCCAAAAAAGTAATCCCATTACTTTACTGATATACTTATTTTCAAAAGTAATTAATTACTTAGTTACTTTTTAAAAACACGATTTACAACCTGAATAGGTGATAAAGTGATAGATCTTTCAGCCCAATTCTACTTTTTCTGCATAATCATCATACAAAATGTAATCAAATGGAAAAGTCTCTTTTTAAAACTTGTTTTATTAGTTTTAATCTTTTAACTTTATGCATCAAGCAAACATTTAATTATCTGCAACATTCTCTGACTGGAAGAAATTAGTTTAACATTTAAACCTATTTTCTGCACATTCCAGCTCATAAAATAAAATATTTTGTGTGTTTACACTCAGTCTTTCAAATAGATGCAAGTAAAACACAGCAGAAAATAAATAAAGTCAAAGACTAGCGGTCCTGTTGCTCTATTTTCACCTGTAAAGCAGGAGTGGGGTAGGCGGAGGTTTACCCTGGTGCAGGTGTGCAGCGGTCAGTGGAAGAATCCGCGAGTTTCTCTGTGAGTTTCCCATTACGTCGTAGCTACTCGGTGCTTGTTTGGAAGTTTAGGGGTTTTTTCGCTGTAAAAAGAAGTTTTCTTCCCACGCACAACGGACACTAATGTTTTTGTCACTTTTTATGGAATCAAACTCAAAGTAAGGTCAGTACTTCCACGCTTTAAACGCTGCACGCTCATACTCTCTCTGCACTCGATATATGATCCATTGTTGATCTGCACACAGCTGTTGTCGCGAACGTCGCGCTCGCTTACGTCACTGTCATGAGACATTCTCGCAAAAAAATCACGGTTTTAGTAACGCAGTAACGCAGCGTTCCTACGGGAAAGTAACAGTAATCTAATTACTGTTTTTGCAATAGTAATCCCTTACTTTACTCGTTACTTGAAAAAAGTAATCTGATTACAGTAACGCGTTACAAGTAACGCGTTACTGCCCATCTCTGCTCGCGACCTTAGCCTAAATAAAGACTGAGCTCATGCTCCATCATAGGACCACCAGTCGTTCTTTTCTCTAACCTCATGTAGGTTTATGAACGTGGTAAAGGGACTGATTGGAGTTTGGGTTGAATTACAGAACTTTGAAGTTATGGTTCAGTTCATAATTACACAAAATACTTATGTTTGAATCAGAAAACACACTCCAGTCTCTCATGTTCAAGTTAAATCAACCCAGCAATCCACCCTGAAGTTGGCTGGACCAGTAAAACTCTGCTTTCTATCAGTGTAAGAGTTTAACTACACATTTATGTCATCGTTTATCTATTACTTATTTACTCCAGTGTATGCAGAGCTGTGGGGGAGGTCTTTATTAGTAGCCAAAGCATTAAAACATGTGAAAATACAGTTAAAAGTGTTATGCCCTTTTATTTATGCCCAACTTTTCAAAATGATCCAGTACGTCAGACTGAAACCTTTGGCCCGGCCCGGCTCGGGCCCCCGGGCTGTATGTTGGACACCCCTGTTGTAGATCCTGAGTCCACATGTAAGCATGTCCCAGTCTCACCGCTGTTCATGATATATATACAAAGAAATCTCTTGTACTCCTTGATGGTCATTCAGCATGAATTTTCAAACGTTACTTTGTGTCCCTGAAGGCCACCTTTCATCCATCTGCTCTCATGTGTGCATTTACCCTTTTATAATAATAATAATAATATTAATAATAATTATTATTATTATTATTATTATTATTATGTGTGCATTTACCCTTTTATAATAATAATAATAATAATAATAATAATAATTATTATTATTATTATTATTTTGTGTGCATTTACCCTTTTATGACTACTTTTCAATTTTCTGACCCCATTTGACCTCGTGTGAAAGATGGTTGCCATGTTCAGCGTGGTTGTCAGCAAAGGCAAGAAAACAATTTATTTCAGGGAAAGTAAACTAAACTTATCTTTATGAAAGATCGTTGTGTCAAATCATTCAACCGCGTAGAAGCTAATCTTAGAAGTCAGACTATTTGTTTCAGTCATAGCGGATGGAGCCCTTCCACTTCCCAGCAGTTATCCAAATCTCATCTACGAACCTACACTGTGCAGCTGCACATTCAGAGCTTTGGAGCAACATTGCGATTATTTCATTTTACTTAACACAAAAACGTGTCTCTGTGGTGCTTTCAAATTTCCTTGGCCTGAAACACGCTAGCTTCCTCACAATAGCCTCTGAGCTAACATGCAGTAAAGCGTAATGCTAAGCTTTCAGCTGAAACTGTTCTGGATACGATTGCTTGGGTGAGGCCTGCTGCTGCTTTCTGAAGTGAAGGACCAGGTTTCACATTGTTCAGCTGAGCTAGCTCGTTTTGATAGCTATACCGCTACAGCCGATATTGGCTAACTGTTAATAGCAGCAGCTAATAGCTGATAGCTGACAGCTAACCTATTGCTAGCCTGTTAGCTGAGCTTTAGTTACCTTTCTTTTGAAAGACATTTATTAACAGGTGACTTCTCTCAGTCTGCTCTCTCTCTAGAATAAATGACCTGTGCTTTACAAAATACAGGGTCTGTTTGTCCAGGGTGGACCAAACCATTTTCATTCATTTGTAAGGGGTGAAAGTGGCGTCACAGAAGCTCTAGTATTTGTGGCATCAAGGTTCTTTAACCCAATAGACCCTGTGCATGAGAAAATGCTAACTTCCTGGTTTGAGACCGGATGTGGGGTTGTACATTTCCGGTAGCTTTACTTTGCGGTCAATCGCTACTGCGAAAATATTCTCCAAAA
Source organism: Neolamprologus brichardi (assembly GCF_056152115.1). Taxonomy (NCBI): domain Eukaryota; kingdom Metazoa; phylum Chordata; class Actinopteri; order Cichliformes; family Cichlidae; genus Neolamprologus; species Neolamprologus brichardi. The sequence goes on from NC_142125.1 coordinate 657,504, forward strand.
TCATGTCCAAAACTGGAAAACGGAACGATCGCGTTAAGTTACAAAGAGGAGATGGTGGGAACACTCACCACTGCTGTGTCATAAAAAATCTAATGATCAATTTTGACGTTTAAAGAGTTTAGATCGATCAGTTGTTTACATCACTCAACACAAGCAGAACTGCAGCAGAAGACACATCGTCCACATTCAGAAGCACATCTCTGTATAGTGACTGGTCTCATGATTCAAACAGGCAAATGTTCAGCATTCAAACTACAGGTGAAGAAGTCAAACCAGATGTTTCCCCGTTATGTCGAGATCAGCTAGTCAAGTACACACCTACACAGCATGTTAACACACCGTGAGAAAAGCCACACAAAAAATGAATGATTGCTGGTAACGGTTTCTATACATTAGTATGTACTAAGGGTATGTTGTGACTTACCTTCAAAATTACAGCGGTCCCTCGCTATAACACGGTTCACCTTTCACCTCGCTGTTTCGCAGATTTTTTAGTGCAAGTTTGCATGCTTTCTTTTTTACGTCACATTGCGTCCTGATCGCTGCAGACGATCTCCTCCGTCTCTCCTGTACAGAATCGCTGCATCTATCGCTAGCAGTGTGACTGAAGTGCAGTGCTGTATGTCCACGATGTCCACGAAACGTTTTGCACCGTCAAAAAATAAAATTGGCTACTTGATTTCACCTATCGGTTATTTTTAGAACATAACACCCGCGATAAACGAGGGACAGCTGAGAAATATAACATTTGAATCCCTTTTCTCTTTTGCTCTGAGGCGCGGGGGAAAAATATCGACATGTCCATGAACATCATTCACAGATATATTGGGTAAATGCCCGAGACATCTATAGAAATGTAAATCGCCGCTTGATTCATTCATATGCTTAACTTGTTTTGGACCGTAAACAAGGCGCGAATAGGACACCGGAAACAAAGCTCCCCACAGGAGTTTCCGCACCGGAAGTAGCATATGCTAACGTGCACATAGTCAATTGACTTATTCAATCAATTATAACAATAAACAGATTTTTTTTAAATGGAAATAAAGTGTTCATTCGTACAAGAGCCCCGTCTGCCTTTGGGGCCCTAATTAGTTCTACTTTTCTCCCTATTTCAGCGTTCAGCTTTAACGAGCTTAGGGTCAGAGGTCCTGAAATATGGCTGACAGTGTGCAGCTGTTGGATCGAGCTGTTTTTCCAGCATTCTTGGCAAAGAAACTCTAAAACTGAGTTTTTATCACTTTGTTCAGTATCAGCTTACATGGGTCTGCAAAGCACTGCAGGAACAGAGCTTCCCAACAAGCAAACAGCTTTAAATGAAAAGATCACACGAAGTGTAGGAACACATACATTTGGTAAAGCATTGAACACGAGTCTGTGTGCATCTCTGTCTCTTACAAAATAACTTATGTTACTAAATACTTTTACCAACTGCTCTGTGACCTTTAAAAATATCCCTGCAGGGACATTTAAAAAAAGAGGCTTCAGCTGAAAAGCTGTAAGGAATACTTAAGGTTAACCAAGCATGTAACTTTCCTCTGTGGCTCCACATCTCTGAGTTTTCTCATAAAACAAGTGGAGCAAAGTCTCCTCTCGAGCAGGTGCTGTGTGCCTGAAGATAAAGGCTAATTCTCCCGTGAAGTCGCTCACGAGCACATAGGTCTTTAATTCAAGTATATTTACTGTCTTTTCTCAGGTTGTAGGCTACATCAGATCCAGTGCTGAATTAGTGCTGAATTATTACGGCGTAGCGGTGACGTAGCGGTGACGTAGCGGTGACGTAGCATCCACTCGCGTGCTCCTGTCAGTGAAAGTTGGGTTTACATAACACTTTATACAGTCTACATCGTATTCACAACGGAATATAGAAACATATCAAATGATCAAAGTGAGTAAACTGACCGTTGTATAAAAACTGTGAGCTGGAAGCAAATGGCTCTAAAAATTGTGAGTGTAAGGCTCTGTCAGATATGAACATGATGCAGGAACATCGCAGCTTTTTTAAAACACACTGAGGCAAAGTGGAAATCGGTATCCTTCAAACTAAAGACGACCTTTGGGCCTAATGTGAGCACTCAGCTCAGAAGCCCTCTGATGGCAGCGCAGCATGGCCTGTGGAGCTGGTGGCTCGCACATCTGGAAACCATCAGTGCTGAAAGGCATATACAGGTCTGGATGCTCCTTTGCAGAGGACGTCTGTTTCATGGAAGGCCTTGCATACATACAACACTTGTTGTTCCTAGAGTATTTAAAAGTAGAATGGGAGGGAGAGCCTTCAGTTTTCAGGCCCCTCTTCTGTGGAACCAGCTTCCAGTTTGGATTCAGGAGACAGACACTATCTCTACTTTCAAGATTAGGCTTCAAACTTTCCTTTTTGCTAAAGCATATAGTTAGGGCTGGACCAGGTGACCCTGAATCCTCCCTTAGTTATGCTGCAATAGATGTAGGCTGCCGGGGGATTCCCATGATGCATTGAGTTTTTCCTTTCCAGTCACCTTTCTCACTCACTATGTGTTAATAGACCTCTCTGTATTGAATCATATCTGTTATTAACCTCTGTCTCTCTTCCACAGCATGTCTTTATCCTGTCTTCCTTCTCTCACCCCAACCAATCACAGCAGATGGCCCCGCCCCTCCCTGAGCCTGGTTCTGCTGGAGGTTTCTTCCTGTTAAAAGGGAGTTTTTCCTTCCCACTGTCGCCAAAGTGCTGCTCATAGGGGGTCATATGATTGTTGGGTTTTTCTCTGTATCTATGAAGCACCTTGAGGCGACTTTTGTTGTGATTTGGCGCTATATAAATAAAATTGAATTGAAATTGAATTGAATTATTTCAGCAGGACCATGTTAAACTGCACACTGCAGGTGTTACAACAGCATGGCCTCGCAGGAGAAGAGTCTCGGCCTGCAGGTCAGTTTAAAGAACGATAAAGACCCAGGACAGCAGCAGCTGGTCTCCACAGTTCACATTTATGGACTGTTGTTAAGAGAAACGGTGCTAAACATGGCTGTGTCCCAACTTTTTTGAGATGCCATCCAATTATTTTAAAAAGTGACTCTTTTACCTAAAGTTCCCAAAGCTTAAACATCTGATATGTTTTTGTGTTCTGTTGTGATTAAAATGTGGACCTATGAGATTTCCAGATAAATTTATTCTGCTTTTATTCTATCCCAGCTTTTTTGTAATCATTGTAATCACGTGTTCAAATAATTGATAATCTATACATTTATGATCTCACCATCTGATTAAAAAGAAGAGAGATTTGATGAGGTTTCGGCTGCTGAAGGTGTGAGGAGGACGGGGAGGAGAGAGGAGGAGAGATAAGGAGTGCAGATGACACAAGAGGGGTGAAGAAGAGGAGATGATTAGACAGATAAGACGCAGAGCTAAGAGACTTTGTCACAGTTCACATTAGTCACGGTTCAAAGAGCAGAAGCTAAACCAAGGTTGATCGATTTTCAAACCTGGCAGAGCGACAGCCGTCCGGTCTGAGACACGACGGCTTCATCAGTGTCAAAAACATTTTCTTTTTTTACTTATGCTGCTGGAAACTGTTTCTATAACAACAGTATATGTGCGTACTGCCACCCTATGCAGCTCACTGTGGCAGTGACGCTTCCTCCTCTGGGCTTTTCCTGTTTTAAGACCCTGACGACATTCCTGTAGCAGAGGTGGGTGAGATTAATGCCAGCATTCGTTCCTCTCTGCTCTCTATAAATCACCTGAAGATGTCACATTGAAAGAGAACTTTCTAAACGGCGTGTAGGCTTTTCTCTTCCTGTGTGAACAGCAGAGCTCCCTCCTGAGTCGCCGGTGTCACAGATGAGTCACAGAGGTGGGCAGCTGAGAAGTGCTCGGAAATGTTTTTGACTTCAAGTCGCAAAAATGGACTGAACTTGATTTATAAGTAAGTTTAATAATGTATGAATGGTTTGTATGACTCACGAAATGAACAAAATGTATTAATAAATGATCGTTAACGTCCTCGGCTACAGCATCAACTTTAAGAATGGTAATTACATGAAAAGTTCCCCTTTCATTAGCTGACTTCAAGTAATAGCTTTTTTTTTTTGAGATGATGTCATTGCAGTGAGTGAAGTTGAAGTTTCTTGCAGTCGGTAGAGCTCTGCATAGAGACTGCAGCAAAAACCTGAGCACGTCTTTTAAAGGCTGCAAGCTCTCTTTCTTCTGCTGAGGGAATCCTGCACTGATTAAAACCTGATCTCTTTACTGATATCAGAGAAATTCTGCACCATCGTTAATATTTCATCTCACCTCATGGATGGGAGGAGGCTGATTCCTGGCCTTCGCTGTCTAATGGACTCATTGGCTTTTAAGTTGAGTAGTGACGGGTTAAGCAGGACGCATCAAGTCCATGAGTCTCCACAGGAAAATAAACTGGGTGCTGACAAGATTCATGTGTGTGTGTGTGTGTGTGTGTGTGTGTGCGATATTCTTACATGTAAAAAAAATGCAAATAGCGAATTTGAAGTTGATGCATTGCAGCAACATGGCTGGTTGCCTTTCTGGCGAGGCTTATCCTTCACTCGTTACTAATATATTTATTATTTGTTTCATTAATTCACAGCAATGATCAATCACTTTAAATGTGGCCAGAATGAATCCTGGTGATGTTAATCGTGTGGAGAGAATTTGAAACGGTGCATCATCAGTCAACTGGCTCCATCACACTATGTTATCTGAACCAAGTGTCCTCTCCTTTTAATTTAATTCAGCCCCCCTCCCGCCGCTCCCGCTCCCCCCTCTCTTGTTCTCAGAGAAGTAAAATTACGCCGTGAGTAGCGGTACAAAATGATTTTGGCAGCCCGCTCTGACAAACTCCTGCAGTCGCTGTGCTGCTGCGTGATCAGACCTTTACAGCTTTACACTTAATTTCCAGAGCTGATATCAAACGGTCATCAATCATTTAAGTCTGGCAGAAATGAACGTCCTCGGGCTCCGAGTCGCATCGAGCAGTTAAAAAGTCTTTTACTGGGGACTTGCTTTCTCACTCTGCACGGGGATTGTTTACTGCTATTGAACATCCATGCATAATTAAAGCTCTTATGAATAGCTGAGGCCGTGCATTTAACCACGCAGCTCTCTCAAAATAAGCCCTCACAGTGTTCGTGCCGAGGTCAGGGGCTGCGATAACCTCTCATCAAGGTAACAGGAGAGTGATGGGCTCCCTTAGGTATTGATCTAGACCTGACATGAAAGCTGTACGTACTGTATGTGATGCACTGATGTTCACAGGTCTGAGGAACAGCCACGACCGACAGCAGGGGAAGAAAAAACCCAAAAACAAATTTAAAGCATCTTGTGGCTCAAAATTCAGATTATTGATTGAATCAAAAACAGATGAAGTGAATAAAATGATACAAATAACAGTGAAGCTGCTGTTTACATGTGAGCTTCGTTATCGAGTCACAACAGACACTGAAACACTTTAATTAAAGAAGAATAGAGAATCAAACGGACCGAGAAGTTCAGCTGGTCGGGGATTGATGTGTGTGCGTGTGTGTGTGCGTGTGTGTGTGTGTGTGTGTGTGTGTGTGTGTGTGTGTGTGTGCGTGTGTGTGCGTGTGTGTGTGTGTGTGTGCGTGCGTGTGTGCAGGTGTGCGTGCATGTGTGTGTGTGTGTGTGTGTGTGTAGGTGTGCGTGTCTGTGTGTGCGTGTGTGTGTGTGTGCGTGTGTGTGTGCGTGCGTGTGTGCAGGTGTGCGTGCATGTGTGTGCGTGTGTGTGTGTGTGTGTAGGTGTGCATGTGTGTGTGTGTGTGTGTGTGTGCAGGTGTGCGTGCATGTGTGTGCGTGTGTGTGTGTGTGCGTGTGTGTGTGCGTGCGTGTGTGCAGGTGTGCGTGCATGTGTGTGCGTGTGTGTGTGTGTGTGTAGGTGTGCATGTGTGTGTGTGTGTGTGTGTGTGTGTAGGTGTGCGTGTCTGTGTGTGCGTGTGTGTGTGTGTGCGTGTGTGTGTGCGTGCGTGTGTGCAGGTGTGCGTGCATGTGTGTGCGTGTGTGTGTGTGTGTGTGTAGGTGTGCATGTGCGTGTCTGTGTGTGTGTGTGTGTGTGTGTGTAGGTGTGCGTGCATGTGTGTGCGTGTGTGTGTGTGTGTGTAGGTGTGCGTGCATGTGTGTGCGTGTGCGTGTGTGTGTGTAGGTGTGCGTGCATGTGTGTGCGTGTGTGTGTGTGTGTGTAGGTGTGCGTGCGTGTCTGTGTGTGTGTGCACGTGCGTGTGTGCAGGTGTGCGTGTGTGTGTAGGTGTGTGTGCGTGTGTGTAGGTGTGTGTGTGTAGGTGTGTGTGTGTGCGTGCATGTGTGTAGGTGTGTGCGTGCATGTGTGCAGGTGTGCGTGTCTGTGTGTGTGTGTGTGTGTGTGTGTAGGTGTGCGTGCATGTGTGCAGGTGTGCGTGTCTGTGTGTGTGTGTGTGTGTGTGTGTAGGTGTGCGTGCATGTGTGTGCGTGTGTGTGTGTAGGTGTGCGTGCATGTGTGTGCGTGTGTGTGTGTGTGTGTAGGTGTGCGTGCGTGTCTGTGTGTGTGTGCACGTGCGTGTGTGCAGGTGTGCGTGTGTGTGTAGGTGTGTGTGTGTGCGTGCATGTGTGCGTGCATGTGTGTGTGTAGGTGTGCGTGTGTAGGTGTGTGCGTGCATGTGTGCGTGCATGTGTGTGTGTAGGTGTGCGTGTGTAGGTGTGTGCGTGCATGTGTGCAGGTGTGCATGCGTGCGTGCGTGTCTGTGTGTGTGCGCGCGCGTGTGCATGTATGTGTGCACGTGCGTGCGTGTGTGCAGGTGTGTGTGTGCGTGTGTGTAGGTGTGTGTGTGTGTAGGTGTGTGCGTGTGTGTAGGTGTGTGTGTGTAGGTGTGTGTAGGTGTGTGCGTGCGTGCATGTGCCTGCATGTGTGCGTGTGTGTGTGTGTGCACGTGCGTGCGTGCGTGTCTGTGTGTGTGTGTGCGTGTCTGTGTGTGTGCACGTGCGTGCGTGTGTGTGTGTGTGTGCGTGCGCGCGCAACTGACTCTGTAAGGACTACAGGCTTGCACAGTGCGTGGCACCGGGACAATCCAGGTGAGGTTGTGAGTCTGTGTGATGAATGTTGTCTCCTAACCAGGACTGAAAGGGGACGATTAAACCGCGTCCACCAATCACCTCCCCTGGAGCTTGAAGGAAACCACCGGGGAAAGAGTCTCTGCTCTCAGAGGACACACAAAGACAAACGCCTACTGTACGCACACACATTTAAAAAACAGCTTTCCAGCTCTGAGCCTCGTTGACTCACAGCTGAATATTTGCACAAATCAGCAAAGCCAGTAAAACTGATGTGATTTTGTTCAGAGTCTGATTCTGTTTGAAGCTCCACACTGATGCTTAATGTAAATCGACCTCAGCTTTTTTCTAATATGTGTCCAGAGATGGTGAAGAAAGGGAAATGTGCTGATACAGAAATGTTCTTCATCCACTGAAGAGTCTTCACCGAAGTTCAATTATTGTTTGTGCATTTAGCTGAATCACATTCAGCTCCTCATAACGCTGCTTCCAAATATCTTTTTTTGAGGAACTGGCACACGGCTGCAAATGCACCTCTTTATCTGTGATGTCATCAAGGTTCCTCTGTGGTGATCAATCAGCCAAACACACAGTAAAGTGCACACACACACACACACAATAGCACCCCACAGGGGAAGTGACACAGCTCTGAAGGTCAGTGGCTACAAAACAGTCTGATTCCCAGAGGTTTTTGTGACTTTCACACACCCTGTTCTCTCTCCCACGTTCACTTTCAAAGCAGCCGCTTTTTATGCGTGTTACACCCACGAGCCCTGAGTGACACCTGTCTGCAGGGATGAGGAGAGATCTTTCACGGTTTGGGTGAAATTTCCCAAACACACACACACACACTGTGTCATCACAGCTGCTCAGTTTGTTTGCAGCCACATGTGTCTCTACAAAGTGTGATGCAACCCTAAATATCACGTTAATTTTCATTTCTGCCCGTCGTGGTCACACCTCAGTCTGCTACAGCCCAACACGCCACTGTAACCCGTCACGCTACGTCTCTAAACTGATGAATCTGCTGCGCATCACATGCAGCCGAACGCTCCAGCTCAACAGTAACTTTCCATACAGCACAAAGCTGATAAAACCTGCAAGCCGCAGCCCAAAAAAGCAGACACGTCATCTTTTTCAGACCATTTAAGAAACAGCAACATTTCCTCCAACGCAAGAAAAAGCTTTATTTGCCAAACCATAAATGCGAACAGCACCCGGGGAGTTGTAAACGGCGTCTGGTCGGTGTTGTGCCAATCCAAAGGTTAATGAGCTGTGTGCTCTGTCGGAGGAGAAGGAGACAACGATGCTCTTTACGGTACAGGAGGCGTTACTCGCCCAAGGGGCCGCCGCAACGACACCGCTCAGATCTCATTATCAGGCGTATTGATTAGTCATGGCCGCCTGCCCCTCCACCCACACATACACGGACCCTAAATGACATTCACAGACAGAGAAGTAGAAATGATGGCACTTCCCTCGCACACAGAGGCCCTGCAAGGATATGTTTTATTTAACCGAGAGCATCAAGAATTTGCTTCTATAGAACTTCTTAGCCTGCAGATTGTTTTTGCATTAATAACTTGTGTAAAAAAGATGGGACAGAAACATTTATTCAGCTGTCAGAGTCTAGTCAGGATGACACATGTGGGCTCTCTAGCTCCAATCAAAGGTCCCCACTCCCACACACACACCCAGGAAAATGACACACTCCACATTCATAATGTCCTCGCTCTCACCCACACAGCCACTCCACGGGGGACAAACACTCGCTCGAACATACACGGACGTTTCACAGCCCCTAATGTGAAGCTGCCATTTTGTTCCAAGAGAAAATTGCTTTCATTAAAATTAGCACAGCGATAATAGGTGAGCTGCTCTGTGTCGGCCACATGTTCCCAGCATCACGGACGAACCGTGTTTCTGTAACGTGGCCTTCCTGTGTTTTGGTGACATCTGCACAGAAATCGCTGATATTAATCAGAGGAAATGAATTTTTTAAAAAGTCATTAAACCTCAGCTTTGGTTAGTTTATCACTGCTTTACAAACGGGCACATTTTCACATTTAGCCCTTTTGTTGGTAGAGGTGGGAATCACCACACATCCCACGATACGATATTATCACAATACTTAACCCACGATACGATTTTATTGCAATTTTTTAAAATATTTTGCGATATTCAGATTCTGTACATAAAGGTAAACTTTATCAATATTCATTTTCTCTAATATCAAAGTCTCACACTCAGTCTTTCTCTCATTTCAGTTTTATTGTTGACAAACTGAACGGTTTGTATTACAGTCTAGTCCAACTTAACTGAATCAACCATCTGGTACAATTATAGCTATTCTGAACTATGCAGTTTATGAAAACTATGCAGCCCCTTCAGCAACTGAAGAATTTGAAAGTAAATTAAAACAAAATATAATTTTACATTAAATAAAAAAGTTTTAAACTTCATTAAAATAAAACATGTCTTAAATTAAAATAAGTAAACTGTCATGTTTATTAAACACATTTGGACAGTGAAGGAATGTCAGGATTCTTGCTCAGAAAAAGGATCAACATGCTCTGAAGTCAGAGCACAAAAACCTTTTTGTAACAAAGTATCAATTTCTGCTGTCCCTGTATCCATACATTATTAGAAACAAAATATCACCATGCTACACAGTATCCATTTTCCCCACCCCTATTTGTTGGTTACATGTTTGCCAAGATGCAAAGAAATAAACTCTCAGGACCAGAAAAGAAATCCATCTCTAGATGGTAAAGTAACATTTGCTGCCTCTTCGCCCCAACTTCCCACCTGCCATGACCTGCTCTCCTGTGGACGTGGGCATTGTGCCTGGCATCGGCAGCTCCTGGCAGCAGGTGGCTCCCCCACCTGGAAGCCTGAAACTGGAAGAGCATGAGGATCAGACTGGCTTCTTTGGTTAGGATAAGAACCTGAGGAAGGATTAATGTGACAGAATGAAAGGAAACCATCGTGCTGTGAAAAGGCTTCAGAAAACAAAAGTGAGGCGTGATTTGTCTTCCTGTGGGAGGAATCCCGAGTCTTTAGTGAACTGCACTGACTGTGCTGTGTGTTCATCCCCCCCGGACGCTTCAGAAAGAGCCTGAATCACTTTTGTACTGGAGCATGAAATTAAACAAATAAAGGATTCATGTGGCTATAAATTGAATTTTGCTTTCGATCTCAGTCAAGTCGTTTAAACAAAGTTTGGCACTTGATAACTTCCATACTGGCTCAGCTGAGCATCTCTATTGGTCCTTCAGCAGCAGAGTGGTTTGTGATTTGACAGACAAACATAAACACCGACTTATTACTGATATTTATCAGTTTCCATACAAATAACGACCTTCACACCTGCACATCCGCACAAGCTGTGTTTGAATGATCAGATCAGGTCTTTGCTCTCATGTTCTCCTGGTGACACATTCAAGTGTTTCTTTACGACAAACTTGTCTCACGTATGAATCGTCTTTGTATTATTGTGCTGAGACCACATTTGTGATTGGCTGCTCGCCCTGCGGGAGGCCGGAGTGGGTGGGGAGCTTTAAGAGCCGCTGCCTGCCTCCAGTCGTGTCTCGCAGCAAAGCGACTCTCAGCAGCAGCAGCAGCAGGAGGAGGAACAAGCGGAGGTGCAGGAGGAGGAGAGCCGAGCACATCCTAAAGTTTGTAGCTGCAGCTGTCTGGACGCAGCGGACGCACGGACTGCGCACCTGAATCAGGTTGGTGTCGTATGACAGGCGGAGATCTGCGAGCACGCAGCTCCGTGATGACTGAAAACAGCAGGCAGCGATCATTTAAGTAATCACAGCTCAGATGTTCACGCCTTCGTGCGAGACTGCCGTGTGTCGTCGTGTCGCTCGAGGCTCCAAGTTCAAAAGTCCGCAGACGATCGTTTGTGACAAAACTTTCTCTGCTCTGTCTCCTGGAGCTCAGCCCCAGCCTGCCAAAGCTGTTAGCTGATCACTGTTTCTGCCAGAGGGCAGCAGTAAAGGCTCCTGTAGGTTTGGGAATAAATAGGGGTGAAGATCGAAGGGTCGGACGACCCAACCTGCAAACACAGGCGCTGCTGCATCGTTTCCATCATCGTCTGATTGTTTCATCTGCTGGAAATGTTGTAAAAATGTTTATAAGGCAGCGCAGTTTTTGCAGTTTTAAGAAGGTAAAGTTAGATCAGTAACCACGTGACCTGCTCACCTGGATATGCTTGAAAAAACATCCTAAGGCTACTGTACCATGAAATTACTCTGACTGTCCTCTTGAAAGACAGAATTCATTCTCTGCTCGTAGCCCTGTGAGAGCCAGCTTCAGGAACTATGGACTGAGTGATCCTGCTGAAATGGGCTGTTGTTGTTTCTCTCTGAGTGCCCTGCAGGACAGCAGGTAGGACAATAAGATGGCACAGGTGCATACGTCCTACACAAATGGCAGAACTGGGGTCATTTCAACGTTGGTCAGAATAAAAATAGACGTTGGTTTCATCGTATATTTGAAATCCATCCATCTGCACACTGATCGGCTCTGTGCAGCTATCGTGCAGTTTGAGTCCCGTGTGGGTTTTGGCCTGTCCTGCACCGTATCGTTAACTTATCAAAGTATAAATCTGTGTCAGCCATTGGATGCTCCACAGCCTCCTTGGCTTCTTCCATCCATATTGTCTCCTGTTACAGTGACAACTGCTGAATAATTCACCGTGCCTCGCTAACTGTAATCAGGAGTCCAAGTTTGGGTATCTGATGGTGGTTGCTGAGCAGAGAGGTTCGGTGCTTTGGAGACCCGTTGGAGCTTTCAGATTAAAATGTAAGTGATACCCCAAAAAGAGCTATTTAATTGTCTTGGCTTAAAATAGAACCAATAAAAAGACTCGCTCCAGTGTCTACACTGTGCTGGCGGCTGCACATCAGTGAGCAAAGTACAGCTTCATTTGTCTAAAGTACAGACAGACATCGTGCTGTAATGCATGGTTACATATTTCATTTTGTTTTTCTTAAATACTCCATTGGTATCTCGCTGCACTGCAGCCTTTAGACTTTTTCTGTGGTTTTGCTTGCACATTGACAAGCCAAGGCACCTTCATGCAAGGCAAACATGACAATCGAGAGCCATGGATTGCTTTCTCCTCCTGTATACAGACTAAATCTGCAGGCAAACCGTAAGATTTTTACCTGGAAGAGTTGAGTTTGTACGCAGCGTTCAGTTTGGATGAAGAGGAATTTACACAAAAAGGGAGAAATTAATCTGAAGTAATGGTCTGTGGCTACTCTGTTTACCAGTTCAGATAAAAACACAGCGTAGTAACGCTGAGCACCACAGTCATCGAGTAATGACATCGAGAGATGGAAAGAAAAGAGAGAACCCAGGGGGGTTTAAGCCCATCATCCTCGCCTGTCAGGATCTACAGCATGGAGCATGTTAGTGTCTCACTGTGTCACTGCCAGTCACTGTTATTAGCTTTGACATCATTTACTCTCTGTTGCTCACCAGGGTGGCTGCTTTATTACGTTGTTTGGCCCTCGTTTAAAATCGGCCGAATAAGGAGACAAAGTCGCTCGCGTGTCTTTGCTGCATCATTTTAATTTCACTCCTGAAACGACTTCTTCGTGTGAACCTGAATCACCTGTATGTCACACTAAGCATGATTCATTTGAACTGTACATCATGTATAGGGCTGCCACAAACGATTATTTTGATAGTCGACTAGTCACCGATTATTTTTGTGATTAGTCGACTAATCAGATCATCATCCATTGGATGTAAAAGTACAGCTTATTGCACCAGCAGCATCTGCTCTTATATAACTATCATTAGCTTACAGCTTTAAGTGTTTAAGGTGCTAACTAAAAATAAAGACAAGATGATAGTTTATTAAAGTTTAATGAAATTTGCAGATTGTTTCGGTGAAGTTTAATAAACTCCTTGCTATCTAAAATATAACAGGACACCGGAGTAAATTCTCCAGCATCTCACACTTCTGATAATCAGCTGTCTGCTTGATGTTTATTCAGCTATGTAAAAACTATAACTTTAATCTCAGCCAAACCGATTTACTCAGGAACAAATAAAATACTAAAAAAAACCCCCAAACAATAACATTTTTAAGTTATCTAAGTGACTTATATATCATGTTTAACCTGAGTAGTGAAAGACGGCGGTGGGTTTGAAAACGATTAGCCGGGAGTCCGGTGTTCTCACGGCTCTAGTTAGCCTAGCCCCCGGCTAGCTATCGAGCTAGTGGCTAACAGACGTCTTCGAAAACGTCGGAGCGCTTTTGAAAATATGTGGTGTCTTGATAAACTGAGCAGATATTTGAGGTTTACACAGCTACATTCTCGCCTGAAAATATGTTAAACGTTTATTTTGTGACCCAGAAAGAATAATAAGAGTAATATTAAAACTAACTAGCTGCCGCCATTGTTGGAAACTGAGCTGGGCTGCGCTATGAATTCTGGGACACAGCTGCTTCTTCTTCTTCTTCGGGGTTTAACGGCAGCTGGCATCCTTGTACATGCAGTGCTGCCATCTTCTGTTTCAGTCCGTTATTACACTCTTAAATCCTACTACTTATTCCTGCGTCTTTTGTGATCTTACAAAGCTTCAAACGACGCGTCGACTATTAAATTAGTCGTCGACGGTTTTGATAGTCGACGTAATCGTGACTAGTCGACTAATCGTGGCAGCCCTAATCATGTAGCACCACAGCACAGTGAGCATAAACATCTTCTGCAAAACCAGCAGGAAGGTAGAAATGAGTGTCAGAGGAGATGCAGCAAAGTCGCTGTAGGTCTTCAACGTTAACCAGTAAGAGTGACGTGGCCGGCTTGGATTCCTCGTGGAAGATCAGCCATCAAATATTCATCAAGCCCATAACTTATCAGCCTTCTGTATCTGACTCTGGGATTTATTTGCTCTGCTTCAGCTCGAAGCACTGACAGAAACTCCCCCACATGATTCTGTTAGAGAAAGGGAGACCAGTTCACTTACTGGAGTGACTCTGCCGATGGCTCGTGATGCACACTGTGCACATAAGCTGTCCTTTCTTCTGCCCCAGGTATTTGGGAGGCTTAAGACCCCACGCCCCAGCTCACTGTTAGCTCGGTAATCAGATCAGGACAGCGTAGCGTCACTTCAGCAGATGTCCGAGGCTTTGCTTTGACTCTTCTGTGCTGAGGACTCCGGCTCGGGGCTTCTTTTGTCTCCGGGGATCAGAGCCGTGTGCACCCTGCTGGGCAAAGTTATTTCAGCTTCACAGTTTGAATCAGCACTTTGCTCACTGGTTAAAACTCCTCTCATTATTTAAAGGCAGACCAGATTTGCTGGACATTTCACCCTGATATTCTACTCTCACGGCGTTGGGTGGGGGCCGCTAGTTTTTATTCCCTCGTTGACTGAAAAGCATTGTTTTACGTCCGGACTCTGACTTTCAGGGTCTTTTCCTTTTACTGTCCGGGAGAAAGTTTTTGCCTTTTCCTTCTTTATGCTGACTCTCAGCCCTTTTTCACCTTGGATCTGAGCAAGTGTCGTGTGGGCAGGGCATGTAAAATATATGGCCGTCACCCTGGGCCCGCTGACTGGCTGGCACAGGTTCTGTTCTGTCCCAGTGGGCTTGACAGAATGGCTGTGATGGGAGGAAAGTGCTGCCTTCTGGCTTTAAGAGTGCTGACATCTCCATGCTGCTCCTCACATGCACTCGCACACCTCCCACCTCATCTGTTTGCTTTTCCCTTCTTTCACCTCCTTCACATTTCTTACCTGCAGATTTCCCCCCCCCCTGTTAGCTACACACCTCTGCTCTGTGTGAACTTGCAGACTTGAGTCACAGATATCGGCGCCGCCACCGTCCTGCTTTTCTCTTTCCTCATCATTTGTCTGACCACTCCTCACTTCACCTCCAGCTCTCTCTGTGAGGTCTTTCAAGGTGAGCTGCTGTATGTTCTTCGACTTATCTCTCATCCTCTTATCCGTTCTCTAAATTAATAAAAAAATGTTTAAGAAGCCCACTCACGAGCCTTTGTCCACCCACTGCTGATCTGCTCAAACTTGTGAACTGGTCTCCTTTCATCCTCATCATTGTGTGAATATTTCATGTCTGTGATTTGTGAATTAAACATAGGATCCAGGCAGATATGATTGGGCTGACATTTATTCACACTGACTGGTTCGACCTGATTAGAGCTGCGGTGGTGAACAGGAGCGTCCTGTCAGCACACCTGCGTCGGTGAGGTAGACGTGTTCTCAGGAGTCTCTTTGCTTTGAACCCCCAAAGGTCTCATAAATAGGAAAAAATGACATTTATAGCTTAGAGAGTCACGACTTGGTCAAATAAAATTCACTCTGTGAGTGTGTGCATTTAATCTTTCTGGGGTTTTAGTAATACTTTTATAGCTGCTAATATTTTCTATGACATTTATTTTTACAGTAACCTTATGTAGCAGTGGAGGAGGGCAATAAAACACTGAATACACCATGTGATGCTCTTAATATCCAAACAAAGATCTGTTATGCTCTGAAATCATGGCCAAATATTTCAGCTCTGTCTGTGTAACGCTTTCTATTAGCACACACAAACACCGGAAAGTTGGGAATATATTTTTAAGCTAATAAATCTCATGATTTTCCTGTTGTTTTATTCCTTCCCTGTAGGACTGATATTTTACATTTCTTGAGCTGCGTTTTAATATTTAAATTTAATTAATTCCAGTGAAACAGTCCATAAAATACAAGGCTTATCCCCACTAATCTGGAAAGTGGCGTATATATGTCCAGCTTTCAGAAACTGTAGTTGAAAACAGTGGCGTTTACTAAGTGTTCACTTTTAAGGTGCATTAAAGGTATTTATACATATATTGTACATAAACCATCTGTACAGTATGTCCCGTGTTACAAAGTAACTTATTAGGCCTTGCACGTCCTAGAATTGCAACTTGAAGTTTTCTTTATTTTGTAGTTAATCCCATATATAGAAAAAATAAAAAACATTCACAGTGTAGCTCATTAGACTTCAGTCGCCTCCGTCACTCACTATAGACCTCTCTGCTGAATCATATCTGTTATTAATCTCTGTCTCTCTTCCACAGCATGTCTTTATCCTGTCTTCCTTCTCTCTCCCCAACCAATCACAGCAGATGGCCCCGCCCCTTCCTGAGCCTGGTTCTGCTGGAGGTTTCTTCCTGTTAAAAGGGAGTTTTTCCTTCCCACTGTCGCCAAAGTGCTGCTCATAGGGGTTCATATGATTGTTGGGTTTTTCTCTCTATGTAATATTGTAGGGTCGACCTTACAGTATAAAGCACCTTGAGGCGACTGTTGTCGTGGCGCTGGATAAATCAAATTGAATAGACGTCTCTATAGATGATTTTCCCTTCCTCACTTTTCTATGGACCATGTTTTGTTAAACTTGTGTTTTGCGTGATGACAACAGCAACAGGCTGCAGCCCCAACATGTCCCTGAGTAGGAAAAGCAGTTAAGACAATGGATGGTTGGATGGATTGTAAGTTAGCAGGAATTGGACCTTTGAGTAACAAGTGTGTGTGAAGGTGGCTGTAGGTGCTAGCTACTGCCCACCATCACTTCAGCTAATTCACATCACTGAACTTCAGCTCTTGATTGTGTTTTTTGGCATTTGTCTCTGTCGCAGCATTTATAATTGGATTGTATCACAAATAATATTTGATTAGTTAACTGTAATGACAACCCGTCCAAGAACTCTGCCAGGTACTAACCTCTGAAACATCACCTAGCATTGACCATAGTACTAAATAGAGCAGGGCGATATGACCAAAAATATTTATCACGATATATGTTTGAAAATTTGCGATAACGATATAACTGACGATATAATTGACACCAGACAAAATACTTTACAACTCCACAACTTTATTAATGCAAAAAAAACAACATCAATGTATTTTCACTTAAACAAGCAGCTGTTTTTTATGTGCATTAAAGTTATATAAACATTAACAGTGCAAATGCAAATTCCTGTCTGACAGTTTAACCAAAAGACATTTCCAGTGGAAACTGGCCGACATATCCTCAGCATAACCATGTATAATATCCACAACACTTAAAAAGAGGTCATACACACACAATACGGTAACATTATGTTGAAGCACAGTACGTATCACTCCGCGAGGCTCCGCCTACGATAGCCGTAATGCTCCGACAATCCATCAAGCGGTGCGGCTTCGTAGCTTAGCAAAGTCGTACTGAAACATTTGACAGATGTTCGAGCGCCGTGCACATAAAATCGTTTCGAGGTCAGTAAACACAACCAGAGTTCATACATAAGGCACACGGGATTATAAGGGGCTCTGTCGACTTTCAGAAAAATCAAAGGATTGATTTTAAGTGTCGTATTTTCCAAACAACACGGTAATAACGACGGCCCGCTAGCATGCGCTACCAAAAATAGTGCTTTGTTGTGTATCTGACGGACGAAAGCTAAACCAGTTCCACCACTGAAGCTGCATTTTTACAAACCAGTTCAGGTTCATCTGTTTCATTCAATGATCCACTTTCGCTCTTCTCATTCTGCTGCGTGCGTATGTAAACAAAGGCACTGCGCATGCGCGTTTTACCCATATTCTATCACGATATTTCATTCTATTATGGTTGCCCAACATTACACCAGTATCACCTGAACGGTATGATATGGCCCAGCCCCAGTGCTAAAATCACTGCTTTAAAACAGGAAGTAATCAGTGGTGATGTCACAGTAACTACAGCCATATGTTATGTAGAGCCCATAACATACCATTGTTACAGCTCAGAGTTGGATCTGCATTATAACCATGAAACAACATGTATATTGCAGGTTGTTGTGCACGATTTTGTCAATATTAATCCAAAGAAACACGTCAAAGGTGGACGGGACACGTAGACTATAATGGGCATTATCAGTAAATATGCACCGTTTATGTCTGTGGAGCTTGATTTGGTATGAATCGGTTAACGCCTCACATCTGCACAAATGAATGTTTAAATGTTAAGCATCCAGATCACAGCAGGAGTTCCAGTCCCGTTCCTTCACTGAGCCACAGGATCGACTCCTTCAAAATATTCCCTGTTGACAGTCAGACGGAGCTTCAGGCTGTCAGAGTGACACGAACATCCCGGAGAGAGGACGCAGCACGCTGGACACTAAGTACATAGCAGGCCCCTCCCCCTAATGTCAGTAGACTAGATCCCACTTCTCTTTGGAGTAACACGCAGGTCAGTGCACAGCACACGAGCCTCTCGGGGGTTTAAGCCTCACCGTGCTCGAGCGCAGAAGGCCTGTCTTTAAAAATAAAAACGAATCAACAGTGATGAAGAAGATTGTGTTATTTCAGTGTTGATGCAGGGGTGACCTTGAAGAGGCCAAAATATGCTGATAGAGAAACGAGACTTGGTGCTCATCTGTGCTGTGATAAAATGATAGATCGCAGCTTTGAAGATGGATTTGTTCAGCTGCTGCTGAGAATCACAGAACTGTTTTTGCCCCTTTGCTCCCTCGTCTGTGCACAGCTCCATTTGTCTTTGCCTGTTTCTTCATCCCTTGTTTCTCCTGGTTCACTACATCAAAGGTTTCACGTGAACCATCACCAAGAACGTTTCCTGTGTGGGAGCACGTATCTGGATGTGTCTGTGGACTGACAGCTCCCTCAGTATGAAGTGTTGCGCTCTCTGTTATTTGCATCTAGCTTTTAGTTTCCAGAGGTCAGCAGTCTGAGTGCACTGCTGTCTCATTTGCATGTCCACTCAGTAAAAGAACAGGATGCTCTCTCTCACTTTGTGTCTTTATCCATCCTCGCACACACATACACACCTTCTCATCAAAGTGTGTCCACGGAGCCGAACGAATGGCTGCGTTGGAACAGCGGAATATTTAATTGGCCGACTTTATCACCATTACTGTAGCCACTGACTGTCTGCCAGCCCAATTATGACGGGCCTATGTGCTGGCCAAGAGTAAAAAGTGCAACAGCTGCACAGACGCTCTGTGCTGTTTAAATGCTAAAAATACCTGTCAGAGCGTCGTGTGCGGGTCATTAAATGTTCGTCTGCTTGCATGTGTACAAGAGACCGGAGCTGCTGTGAACTCCAGGTTCAAGCAGACGCGTCCGAGATCGTTAAGGTGGATTTTTTTTGAAGTACTTTTGTTGTTGTACACAATGCAAGGTGACCTGGTCCCTGTCGTCCTCATTAGCCAATTGTAAACTCCCTTAGGCGACAAATGAAGAGAGACAGTCGCGCACATATAAAAGTCCCCCAAACCAGTGTCTCATCAGTGCTTCAGGGGCCTGCAGCTCTTTGGATATATGCATGTGTGTGCAGTTTATGGGCAGATATGTTTTTCTGATGGAAACAGCATTGATGGAGTGGGGATGCCCACCTGAGCTGGTGGATCTCAGCAGCTCCCCTTTGCCTTTTCTTCAGCTCCACTTTATCTTCATAAGAAGCAAATTGGAAAGGGTTAATTCAATTCCCAGCAGGCTGTGGCTGGGAACATTTACCATCTCTCTCGCTTGCGCTCCCTCTCCTCCCTTTCTCTTTGTTTCTAAAGTCTAATTACTTTTAGAGAGTGGCTTTACTCGGGCTATAAATAATGACAAATCAAGGCTGTCTCTGCACTGAACCTTTAGAGCCGTGCACGGCTGGCTATCTGTGTACGTGAAGCGATAGGACGGTTGTGGTCTGCGCAACTCGTGTCGGCTGAAAAGTCGACGCTGGGTTTGGGTGTGAAATTTGCATGAGAGTGGGTATCGTGGGCGGAGAGCGGCAGCTGAAAGATGATGGAGACCACAGGGCGAAGAAAATCTCGTCATTTCTGATTCATTCTTACAGAAAGGCTCCGCAGGTTTGTCTTTGCTGTCCAAAGAGACCAAAATATAATCAGTATATGAAAAGTTATGAATTCTTCCGTGATACTAAACGTGTACTTGTGTTCAGCATTCAGCTGCTTCGCCACCTTTTATAAAAATGTAACTATTTTTGTCTTTGTTTAGTATTTAGATGAATAATCTACAGTAAATGGCTGTATTTCACACACACATTCACACACTGGTGATGGCAGCTACATTGTAGCCACAGCCACTCTGGGGCGCACTGACAGAGGCGAGGCTGCCGGACACAGGCGCCACCGGGCCCTCTGACCACCACCAGTAGGCAACGGGTGAAGTGTCTTGCTGCTCAAGGACACAACGACCGAGACTGTCTGAGCCGGGGCTCGAATCAGCAACCTTCTGGCGAACTCTTGAGCACGATCGCCGCCTGCTTTTATCTTCACCACCACATTACACAGAGAGAGAGCTGATGATGTGGTGGCTGGAGACACTAACACAGACCTCATTTGTGTGGCCGCCTAATACTCCAAGTTTTATACGAGTCATAGTTTTGCTGTAGATATTTCCCCCTAGTGTCTGTCTGTGTCCTCATCCTACGCATGCTGTGTACGTCTGAGTGGTGCTAAAGAGAACGAGAGTCTGCCCACTGTTGCAGTGTCTGTTTTTGCTGGTGGACTCTTTGTGTGTCTGTGTGAGAGAGGTGTGCGTTTAACGGCTTTTTGACGAAGACTGACGAATGTCCGTTTCATTCCTTTTCATCTCAGGGGTCTCGTCACTGCCTGGAGGAAGTGTCCTGGAGGAGAGATGGAGTGGGCGAGAGCTAAAGCGAGACGAGGCTGATGGACGTGTGTGTGTGTGTGTGTGCGTGCGTGCGTGTGATGGTGGGAGTGAGACTTAACGAGGAGGAAAATAAGCTGAGCAATCTCTGTCTGTCCTCCCTCTACCTCCCAATGACTCACACACACACACACACACACAGAAACCTTATCTACAGTATATGCCCAAAAAAATCAACTTTTCTGTATCCTGTATGTTTTACACTCACGTTCTTCGGTCCAGCTCATTGCTTGAATAAATCAATATACATTAGCCACAGAGGAGCAGTCGGGTACCTGCTGTCTGATATGATAAATTTCACTATTTCAAATACAATAAATTGTTTTATTATTGTATTTATTATTTATTAAAAAATTCTTTTTCACCAAAAAATTAGTGATTAGAATCAGATGAAGAGGTTATTTGTAAGTTACATGCATGCACGTTGCAGGTTTAAAGTAAGACTTTACATGCCTTTGATAAATAGACTTTATTAATCTTTCACTGGGTAAATTCAATAATTACAGCAGCACAAGGCCGAGGAAGAAAAAGTCCATTAGAAATTTATTAGAAACCAATAAAAATTGCAAAATTTAAAAAAAAAAAAAAAAAAGACAGGTTACAACAAAAAGTGCAAAAATGAATCAAATACAAAGGTAACTTGTACTATATACACACGGTACAATATGCACGATAATATTTATTCGTGCATATTTTTATGCACCTAAACTGCAGCAGAATGATACACGTGTGTATTTGTGGTTGTATGTTGGTCCTGCTGCTGTGACGTCTTCACGTTGGTATTATTTAGCTTTGGATGAGAGCCTGGAATGCTAAGCTATCAGCTAACGTTAGCTTGCTTGGATAGCTTCAGCACTGATACCTGCTGATCTGTGCTAACGGGCTGATAAACAGTGCTGCAGGTTAACACTGAGCACAGACCAGACTGTCAGTACAGTTAGCCTTACAGGAAGTGTCAGATTAATGCTCAAAGAGGTAGCAGTGAGTTGTGGCCCTGCACAGTTGTTATTACAGGAAACGAAAGCTACAGAGACACTAAACATATTTTGACGTCATCAGAACATGTTGGTCATGTTAGCTGGTTAAAGTCTGTCGGGGTTGACTTGCTTTCAGAGTCTCAAGTGGGCGTTAGTGGAACTGCAGCAGTTTTCTGTTTGTCTACATTCTTTAGTCATCGATGTTATTAATGACATTTTAATTTTATCACTTACTAAAAATAACAATGTAACAAGTACTTTACTGGATTAGAGTCACTTTCATTGGACGTCTGATGTTTGTCTGCTACTTTATTGCAACTTGTTACATTTACCTTTGATCTCACTTGTTTCTACTAAAGCTCCAATAATATGCTTTAAGACCTCCTACCAAAAACGTTATTTATGTCATTAACAGGTCATGTTATTATATTTATGATGAAAATTACAGTCTCTACTAACGGCTGTCTAGTTATTTCAGAACAATAAATGACACTCAAAAACATGTTTAAAACCAAAATGTTGACTTTAAGAAACTGAAAAACGATTACGTGTAAACAAAGTAAAATGGAAATTTATCCAGTCCAACTGGATGTAAACTGAATGTTTATCAATCCAGCATAGTTACCTTAAAGATGAATTATTTGACTGAATCAACCTTTGATTTTCTATATTTCAGTGACATTTTACTCAAA
Source organism: Neolamprologus brichardi (assembly GCF_056152115.1). NCBI lineage: Eukaryota > Metazoa > Chordata > Actinopteri > Cichliformes > Cichlidae > Neolamprologus > Neolamprologus brichardi. The sequence continues at coordinate 679,880 of NC_142125.1, forward strand.
ACAATTGCTTCATGTTTATGAGGGCAAATAATCATTTTTTGAGTGTATTCAGCTGCTCGTGCTGGTTGAAGGTCATCGTGCTGCTGGAAATCTGCTGCTGCGTGTTAGATATAAATGCTGTACGTTATAAATACATTATCACTACTGACCCGCGACATCAAAAGCTTTGAAATGAGACTTTTCAGTTTAGACAGCAGTCAGTGTAACAGCCCCACCTCTGAGTGGCATCAAAATACACCAAGTATGTTAAGTGGTTTGTATAAGTGAGCCACAAATAAACTGAGAGGTGTTGATATGAATATTGAAAAACGTTGCGTCTGTGAACTTTTCTCCTACGAAACGCTGAAGATGTCCAGATGAATCAACGTTGGGGGGTTTCCTCGCCTGGTTGATCGAGCGCAGGATTATAAACCAGCTCCAACATTTGTAAAACTGTAACGACCGTTTCAAAGCTTCTCCCGGTTTCAGATGTGTGACGCCGTCCGTTCACATCGTCTTTGAAATCGGTTTCAAGGTTTTCAGGACTTTTGCTGATCGTGTCACTCAAAGGCCAAAAATCTGGAGCTGCCGGCGTGCGCAGCAGCTCTGTTTCGTACACGCACGGACGTGCACGTTCATTCACGCCGTGAGCGCCTCCCGAGCGTGTCAGTGCTGCCAGTCTGGGGCAGCAGGCTGATGAAGCAGCAGATAGAAAACCTTTAAACTGAACACACAGAGAGACGCACGGTAAAGGCGTCCTGCCATCGTCACGCAGAGGAGAGTCAGTCCAGTCTGTGCCAGCAAACCTCTCCTCTGTACTGCTGCCTGTTCGCCACAGGAACTCCTGCTCTGTTCATCCATCTTTCGCTCCTCCTACACTCCTGTTTGACTCGCTGTGCACCGAGTCGCTCGCTTGTTTTTCTTCTCTAACGCAGCCATAATGTTCTGTGCAGAAATGCACAATTCTTAATCCCTGCACTAATTTCCCTTAAATGACAATTTCAATAACCACATGTGACCCCTCCTCTCTTGGTATCATTTAAGCCAATAGCGTAGCCGCCACCCATCACAGGTGAGCAGGTAAAAAGCTTTCGTCTCATCTTTCCTCAATGATTTGAAACCTGGTCGGCCGCAGGAGATTTTAGATTATTGATGAGGCTCCTCAGCACATTGTGAATGAAAGTGCTGGTGTAACAGTGCACCGACAAATATGGGCGAGGCAGCGTGTATCGGTGTTTATAATCGTGCATTCATTACTGCTAATGTGGCTGTGATGGCAGCGTAATCAGAGTCCTAATTGAGAGTCATTATAGGGAAGCTGGTGCTGTGTTCTCCTCACAGATGGTTTATGTCACTGCTGCTTATTAAGCACGGGGTTGTAATAATCACATCGTGGGGAAAATGACTTCATCTTGTTATGCTTCACATTAAAAACGGAGCATCCTATTGGTGCAAATTTGAATATCATGATTTTAGGCCTATAGAGACAAAGGGCAATGTTCTAACCAGGTGGCTTTCTTTGGCGTTTCTTTCAGGTGTGGGAGTGGCTGCTCAGCTTAATCCGGACAATCTCACGACGCTTGGCTGAGGAGTGGAACGAGCCCATAAAAAGATTCTGCCAATCTGCTGAACGAAGACGCTCTTCATTTGTGACCGACAGCCTGACACATCAGAGAAACATTTTCTACCTCTCGCTGCTTCTCTGCTTGTCAAGAAGGGCGTTTTTCTGAAGCGATCACCCCAGAAGGAGGCGCCGGAAAGGAGTGGCGTCAGCGTTTGACAGCTCTGACCCACTTATCACGCTGGTCGAAGGGAAAACTTAGCATTTAGCAGACAGCTTCAGGAAAGGTTATGCATTGTTTTATATTCAGGGCCACTGAGCAGCTGACCTCCCACTCTGATTAGCTCCACAGCCACACATGTGCCCACACAGACGCGCACACACACCGGGCTGCCGGCCGCTGCAGGTGCTTTAGAGCGCCGCTCGTGTCTGCGTTTCACTTTAGCGTCACAACACGGAGACGCGCTGAAACAGCTGAACCCAACTTGGTGTTAGAAGTCCATCTGCGCGCTATTAACTCCCTGAGAGCACGCTGACCTTGACCGCCATCAGTGACGTTTGCGTTAGCGGGAGGCGGTGTCACATCCTGTCTGCTCTGTGAGAATGAGAGCTGGTGTGGCTCCGATAAACACTCTAAAAACATGAGCGCCGGAGGGCAGGCGCTGAAATAGGAACAGCTGAGCGTCATCAGACTTTTTAGGCAAATGTGTTACACAAAAAATAGTCCTTATTAATTGAAAAGTGTGTGTTTGACACACTGTCAGAACACATGCGAGTCAAAGCTGTCTGGGTCATGTCACTTTGACTGGCCTACATTTGATCCAATAAAGTGGCGACCATGGGACTGCGCTCATCGTAGACGAACGGTGCGGTCCTCTCGCTCGGTAACTATTCTTCTAAAAATAAATAAACAGGGTCTGCAATATTAAACTTTCCTAAATGAACGCCTTCCCTTCCTTCTCCGCACCTCCACCCAACACACCAACCATCCAGTCAGTGTGTAAGCCCTGTCTTCGGGCCCCGTGGAGGATGAACGATGTGCCCACGCTTGACTACGAGTTGCTGCTGTCCCCAGCCAGCTCCTCCCTCACCGGCAATCATGGCGGCGGCAGCAGCAGCCCTCCTCTGGCCTTGGTCGGGGTGGACACGGAGCAGCGTACCGCTCTGGCCTTTGTAGGCCTCCTCATGCTCTTCTTGGTCTTCCTGCTGGTCAGATGCTTCAGGATCCTTCTGGACCCCTACAGCCGCATGCCTGCATCATCCTGGACTGACCACAAGGAGGGGCTAGAGAGGGGTCAGTTTGATTATGCACTGGTGTAGGGGGACACGGCGTGTCATTGCACACAGACACTGTTTTAAAGCACGGACTGGTTTAGAGGGACATAACATTGTGACTGCACTGCTTAAGAAGGACGTCAACTATTGCAGGAAGTTTGTACTGTGTCACTGTCATCGTGTACTGGTGTAAATACGCGGCTGCAGGACCACAGGTAACCATAACGACTGTGGTTCGACATGAGGCTCGACGCACAGCTGCCTTAACCAGACCTACAGGGGAAACATGCTACCCAGGCCACAGCATCACTTTAGGGCTAGCTGGACAGGATTTGGGAAATATTCACTCACAACTAACCTCAAAGCTAGATTTCTTTTTTAAACCCACTCCACTTGCATAAACACTAGGGGTGCAACGATACACAAAATTCACGGTTCGATATTTTTTCGATACAAAAAAAAAATGTTCATGCTTTTTTAATTTGTCATTTATTAAAATTATAAATATATATTTTAGCTCAAAAGTACAGTTTTTAAATTTAATGTTGCTGAAACAACAAAGTAATAAAATAATAAATCTATCTGATGGAGGAATCACTCATCTTTGGAAAAGAGAGTTTATTACAGAGAAATGTCTCTTTCCAAAATAAAAGCTCTACTATACGCTTCTTCTGGGCTATATTCTCAGCAGCATATTAAACATATCAGGTCCCCATAAGGAGAATCATGTGCTAACGGCTGTCTAAATGACTCGGGTAAAGTTTGTAGCATGCTGTTTGTTGTTTTTGTCTGCTTCCACTTGTCTTTGCACGAGGATGATGTCGGAGTAAATGTGCAGTCATATTCGTTGTGTTCCCACTAGTGCTGTCAGCGTTAATCTGAAAGGACGTTAACGCCACAACATGGCAAATCTCCGTTAACGAGCTACCCGTGCGTGGGGCTGGACAGCTAACTGCGCTAACGAGCTAACTGCGCTAACGAGCTAACTGCGCTAACGAGCTAACTGCGCTAACGAGCTAACTGCGCTAACGAGCTAGTTCCCACCCATGTAATTGAGCATTGCGTGGCACATCCAACATACTGTTTTACTTTAGTCCATGACGCGCTTACCTTCAGGGTCATACGTCACATGAAGACCAAAATAGTTCCAAACGCCAGATCTGAATGAGGGTGGGGGAGGTTCAATTTGCCATGTTGCAACGAGCTTAGCTTCTGTCTTGCTAGCTTGCGCTGCGCTCAGTGGATCTGCGCTCGACAGTGCAGCCTAGGCGGAGTAGTCGAACGCAGATCCACTGAGCGCTCAACACAGACAGCATCGTCAGAAGAAAAGTTGATAAAATAAATTTAAAAAAAAAATAGTATTGTTCGATACATATACGTACCGAACCGAAAGCACTGTATGAACGGTTCAATATGATACGAGTATTGTTGCACCCCTAATAAACACAGCCAGAGCTTAGCTGAAGGAGTTTACATTTAAGCAGATGCCCCTTTAATGAACCGAAGCCCGTCACGAAGCCTGTGACCTCTGAGTGCTTGGGAGGAGCACAAACACTCACCTTTATCGTGCTTATTCTGACTGCTTACACCGAACAGTCCCAGATGCTTTTAAGGCCCGAGCAGGTCGTTTGTGGCACTATACAAATCTTGTCTGTGTATGTTTTGTGTGTGTCTGTGTCTGTAACTGAGAAGCCATACTGAAACTATATAATCCCGTATTACTGCGAGTAGAGTTTGTGTTACCTGGTCTTTGCTGTAGTCAGCCTGCTGAGCGTGTTGATGAGGCAAACGGCAACCTTTAGGCGAAACAAAGCTTTATTTTTCTATTCTCGACTCAGGTTTTGGAGTCTCCTTTTTGCTATCCTTTTCTCTTCCTCTTACTGTGTCAACCTTTAGACTCTAGAGTTTTGAGCTAGTCCTGCAGCCCAGTCTTAGGAGGCAAAGGAAAACACTTTGCTTTTTTGAGTTTTGTAATTCAATATTTTTCTGACTATACGCTTTGTTTTTGATACGCTGGAGTGAAACAGTGAAAACTATGATTTTCTTCTTCAAGTACTCTTATATAACTTCCACTGATGCTGGACTGTGTGTGTAGTCCATGTTGTTCATGTTTGAAATGAAATAAAAGGACTGCTAGTTAAAGTCTCCTCGTGTCACTTTTGCTGTGGGCATTTACACAGAATCCTTTTAAATCTGTTTACGGGGAGCAGCCAATCAGAGGAAAGTAGTCTTAAAGGAGGCCTTAAAAGGAGACGAGATAGGCAGCTGTTTCGTGCACCGAGGCCCGCTGGACCTTTTAAAAATGTATTATTGTGAAGTGCAGATAATAAATATAGTGTTTTTCTTGCCCCAGCTAATGATCTGCATGTTCTCACTACATCATGACCCTCTTCTGTGTCCCTCTGCACATGTCCGAACCCTCTCAGCTTCTCTAACCTTGTCTCCAAACCCCACACGCTCCTCTCCAGCCGCTCCACCCTGCATCACTCTCGCCTTCACCTCTCTCGTGCAGTGTCGGATAGCCAAGGTTATTATCGTTAACGAAAACTAACGAAATAATGAAAACTAGAAGTGAAAAAACATTTTCGTTAACGGAAATAAAAATAAAAACAAAAAAAGGAAAACTAACTAAAACTGGAATGAGTGTTTACAAAACTAACTAAAATTAACTGAATTTATAGCAAAAATGTGTTTAGTTTTCATTGATGTGTGCGTGTCATACAAGAGTCAAGGGTGAAAATGAAGTTTAGTTTCCAGATTTTTTTCTTGCTGTGTCTCATTATGCCAGCAGGTGGCAGCACGTTAGTCGAGTCGTCTGTGTTGCTGCTCCGTCCACGCGCAGAATCATGTCAGGAAAAGTCGGGAGCCAGAGTCCAGTTTGGGATTACTTTGAATATGACTGTGTTTTGGATAAAGCAAGTGTCTTGTAGTGGAAACAGACAAATTATGAGGGACATTTCTAAAGGGAAAAAAATCCCACAAACCTTAAAGTGCACTTGAAAAGCTCACACAAGAAGGCTAACCTAGCTTAGCTTGAGAAGGTAAGGGAGCACACTCAACCCTCATCCCCAGAAACAGAAGCTAACCCCAGGCAAGGCAGCGTGATGCATCCCGAGACAACAGGACGGGGATATCTACACAACTGTGTGAGTCAATTACCTTCAGAAAGTTTATCAATTCACTTGAACCAAAATTACGAACACCCGGTGCTGCGAGAGTTAATAGTCTCATTGGGGCCAAGATATACATTTTATAGTTGCCTGGTATCAATGGTTGTTCATCTGCCTTTATTTATTTATTTAAAGAACCCATAGGTGGGAATGTGAATTGTCTGTCTCTGCGTGTTAGCCCTGCGACAGACAGGCGACCTGTCCAGGGTGCAGTATGGTAGCTGGAATAGCAACATACCCAAGGATGAGCAGAATGACTGATATGATGAAACTGGGATTTTGTTACACTTAATTATTGCAAACACAACTAAAACTATAACTGAAACTAATCAAAACTAAACTGAAACTAAGGATTTTCAAAAAAATAAAAACTAAACTAGCAAACAATTGGTAAAAACTAGTTAAAACTGATATAAAATTAAAAATCTGAAGTCAAAACTAAATAAAAATAAAAACTAATAAAAATTGCTAAACTATTAAAACCCTGCGGATAGCTGACCTCCAGGTATTTGAACTCCTCCTGCTTCCATCTCCATTGTTACACACATGCTTTCACCCCCCCACCTCTCCTGGCTCTCCTCCGCCTGATCTCGCTACAGATCCCAGTCCACGGAGACTCCTCCCTGACTTCATCTGTCAGCCTGTCCGTCGCCATCATAACCACGGGGGTCAGAGCAGGTCACTGATGTTAGTTCAGCCACCTGTCTCACCTCCTCATGCCTCAGTTCCTCTTTTAGCGCTCTATCATATGCGTTCTCCACAAAGACACAGCACCAAGAATACACAACTTAAAAATATAACCCACAATACTTTATTGCCATTTATGTCAGTGGACAAAGGTTTACAATATTATAGGAAGGACTCTAAGTTTTACAGCCTGCCGTTTGGCGTCATAAATCTTTGGTTTTCAGAGATGATGTCACAGGATGTCCCGCGATGGCCGCTTTATTGCGTGATCCTCATCTTGTAGATGCTGCGTGACTGGATGATTGTCATATCAGCTTTCAGTTAAACTCTGGGATCAACAGCTGTGACAAAGGCTGCTTTGGTTAAGCACAGGATACCTCGACGATGATGACGATATTCAAGTCTGACGCTGAGATACAGTAAGCACAGGCAACACGGTGCCCTTTCACAAACATAGTGGCAAGTTTAAAAACAACAAAATACAAAATGAGAATAAAGATACAAAGTATACAAAGGTTCCCAGGTTAGCACGTGGTTATGTGTTATAAACGGCGTCTTCGATGAAATGCCTCAAGTGTTCAAAGAGCAGGATTAGCGTTTAGCACCACAGGTCCGAGCACGGTGGCGTGTTGGCCTCGATCGTTGTACACACAGTGTAAGCTTCCCTACTTGTTGTGATAAAAGCTCCTGATCTGACTGCAGCAGCCTTAACGCGTCAGTCAGTGACGACCAAGCGCTCGCTTCTGGTCAGAGTATTTGGTCTGGCAGCTGTGACATTTAAAAAAATCTACATTTCACTTAAAAATATACAATTAAATCTTCAAGAAGCAAGTTTAATAATAATAATATTGGTTTATCAGCACTGAGACAAAAGACGGAGACAATAAAACCTGGTAAAACAAACAGCGTTTGGTATCATGTAGCACCTTTTTCCCCTCAGGAGGAAAAAAATCATGACGAAGGATGAATGACCTGAAGCATATTCTTGTTTTTGTGAGGTTTTGCGTTCTAATGTGCGAGCCCTGACTCTGTAAAGCACTGCTGTTAGTTACAGCTTAACATGTCGTGTACCTTTGAGGCTACTGCATCCACATGTCCCTTCAGCTGTTTGCACACATGAATTCTGGGAAGCGTCGGGAGGACGGGGTTGGTACGACGTCCCACACGGCAGGAGATGTTCTGGCTTCTGGAGATGCTCCGTTTGCTTTGGACGGTGCCGTCTGTGCAGAGCGTGCACGAAGGCGAGAGCGACGCCCGTTTGGTGAATTCAACAGATGCTCTCGAGTTCAAGTGACCTCAGGGCTGCAGTGCATGTAAATACGGCTCAGACACGAGCTCACGGTAAAGCCAAACGAGGCAGATAAAGTCAGCTTAATGTCATTAAATGTGTGACTGTAGTAAAGAAGCTGCGACAGCCGACACCGGCAGGAAGACTGTTGGTTACATGAAGGCTTACAGGTCCTGAATCAGTGAAAGCTTAAATACCTGATCTGACCTGATCTGTCTTAAAGTCTCCGAGCTGCTGCTTCCCTGCTCACGGTGGACGCTGAGGGACGTTAGCACCCTCTTTTGTTTTAAAGTTAGCATCACAGCGCGGTGTGGAGAAGTACTGAGGTAACCGAACGTGACGACACACACGCGCAAACATCAGGCACACGAGAGGAGAAGTTGCTGTTTTCTAAAAAGACTCGTTGGAGATCAAACAGAGCGAACGCTGCATCCTTTGTGTTTCTGAACAGCACAAATACAATAAACGACTTACTAGGATACGTGAGGAGCCCGAGATCACAGAGAAGTGCGCTTGTTCTTAGACCATCGTGGCACGCTTATCTGCAACCTTTCTCGACACCACCAAACACGATGACGTCTGTAGATGCTGCCTGTGATTTAAAGACTCGTCTAACGACAGTTCTCAGCACTTCACTAATAATTAAAGCTTTGTTGTTTGTGTCTCATCTACAAAAGTGCTTCATGGACTCGTGAGTCTCCTGTCTGCGTTTGTCTCGTTCGGGTGGAGGCGGCCGTGGTCCAAGCACAAAGACACCTCTCTGCGTCTCCTCCGGGTGGAGAACGAGCGCTGGGTCGGTAGGAGTGGAGGAGAAAAGAACAAAAACACAAAACAAGAACACAGAATAATTTGAACATTAACTAGGTGGTGGTAGAGCTGACTCAGTCTTTCGTAGCCCTCGACTTCCCCGTCGGGTCCTGCAGGGGGCTCTGTGTAGGAGTTACTGGATAAAAGGTTAAACGCTTCAGAGATGAGTCCAGAGCAGGATGGCGCTCTGAGCTCAGTGCAGGTGGATGTGCAGCTTGATGCGCAGCGCGTCACCTATTTCCCCTTGTAGGTAGTCAATGTCATGCTGCTTTTCTAGTTGGTGCAGTTTTCGGGGCCCGAACAGCCGAAGGCTGGCGACCTCCAGCCGGTAAGATCCAGGCGGAGGCGGCTTCTTGCCGAGTCGGAGCACGCTCTTTCCGTCGCGGCGTTCCAGCAGGCGGAAATGTTCGTCGGCGTTGCCGTGGGTTATGACGTAACGGACGTGGTGCTCCAGGGGCTGCAGGGCGGGCAGGAGCTCGAGCAGAGGCTCCTTGTTGAGCAAGGAGGCCAGAGAGACGTTAACAGGGATGGAGGCCTGCGTGTCCACGCTGGCCATGCTGACTGCTGCTTCCTGCAGGGGGGGCGAGGATGCAGAGGATCCGTCAGCTCTCATAATCTAAGAAAGGTCAACCTGAAACCAGAAGGAGCTAACAAATATACCTGACTGAGCTCGTTCTCGTCAGCGTCGCGCTTCTGTCGTCCGTTCTTTCCTCCGTTGATCTTACATTCGTAGCAGGCCTCAGGAGACAGGCCGTCTTCATCCTCACCCTCGGCGTACTGGCCCGGGAAACCGGAGCCGGTGATGCAGTGACTGTGGAGACAAGCACATCAGCAAAGTTCATCTCGTTTCATCAGCGTCAGGAAAAATGTTTTGGTGAAGTGTGCGCCCCTCACCCCTGCCCTGCTCTGTAGAAACCTCCAGGACAGCCACACAGGTAGCCTCCATCAGTGTTGGAGCAGCCATAGATGCAGGGGTTAGTGGACGTGGTGCACTCGTTCACGTCCTGGCAGCCACCGACACCCTGATCAAAGTCAAAGCCAGAGGGACACACGCACTTGTAGCTGCCCAGCGTGTTGTAGCAGGAGGCGGAGCCGCACACTGACGCTCCCTGACACTCGTTCTCATCTGCAGAAGACAGGAAGTTCTTATGCACTCGCTGACCACCTGCGTTAACCAGCTGAACTGCTAGTTAACACATATCTCACCAGCTAGTTACATGTTAGTGACCTGAAGCATTTAGGCATGAAAACATGTACAAAGGTTCAATCTGGGTGGAAAGGGTGTCTGTCTGTTGGAGGCAGAGAGGCTGGTGCTTCAGAAACTACTCGGACTTCTAGAGTTTACAGAGAGCTGTCGTGAAGACTCAAAGCAGGTCCAGCGGGTGTATGATGTGCCTGATAAAGTGTATGAAAACATTTCTATTGTTTATCAATGAATGAACAGCAGAAACACTGAAATGTGACAATCTGTGTTACACTAAAAGCCCGAACAGACGCTCTAATAGAAAAAAGGAAATTTATTTATTTGTGGCAGCAGATGAATAAATAAAATAAATAAAATTTTTATTTATCCTTTCAGGACAGAATCACAAAGTGCTGCACATAAGATTACAAGTCATAAAAAGATTTAAAAAGAGAAAATAAAACCGGCAAAAAATGAACCAAAAGCAGTTTTAAAAGAGTTTGAGTTGTTTTTTAAAAACAGCTGCTGAGTCCACAGTTCTTAATGTTGGGGGGGGGGGGGGGGAGAAGTCCACAGTCTGGGGGCCACAGCAGCAAAAGCTCTGTCAGCCTCAGTCCTCCTCTTAGTATTTTTATAGTAGTAAGTCCTGATCAGATGACCTGAGGGACCTGCTGGGACATTGGGCTGTAGCAGATCAGAGATGTAGGCTGGTGCCAGTCCTGCACAGCTCTGTAGGTCAAGACCAGGATCTTAAAATTGACTCTAAATTTAACAGGAAGCCAGTGTAACTGAGATAATAACGGTGTCACATGTGAAGACTTGCAGGATTTTGTCAACAGCCTCGCTGCAGCGTTTTGCACAACCTGCAGACGATCCAGAGAACCTTTGCTTAGACACATAAACAGCGAGTTACAATAATCCAAGCGTGAGGAAATAAATGCATGTATAGCAATCTCCAGTTCAGAGCGAGATAACATCGGGCTTAGCTTAGCCACATTTCTGAAATGATAAAAACCGAACCAGAGATTTCACATTGAATGTGAGAGTCGGGTCAAAGGTGACGCCTAAATCCCCGATAGAGGATTTAACAGGGTGAGAGAGGACCGAGGGCTTTCACTATCTGTGACAGAAACCTATCAGCGGCGCATACGAGGACTTCGGTTTTCCCCTCGTTGAGTTGGAGGAAATTTGCAGCCAACGTTTGATCGAATCTAAGCAATCATTCAGACGCTGAAGCTTAGATAAATCCTCGGGCATAAAAGAAACGTACAACTGAATATCATCAGCATAACAGTGATAAGAAATGTCCTCAGAAGAGCCCATTATATGCTGGAGGGGGAGAAGATATATTAAAACAATAAAGGCCTCAAAACTGACCCTTGAGGGACACCATAAGTAAGGGAGGTAGAAGATGACCTAAAATCGGAGACTGAAGGATCGGTGATGGAGATAAGAGGAGAACCACTCTAATGCAGCTCCAGATACACCAACACAATGTTTCAGCCTTTCAATGAAGATGTGATGGTCCACTGTGTCAAAGCTGATGTGAGGTCCAACATGAGCATTTTCCTGCATCATCATTCATCAAGATATCACTAGAGACCCTGAGAAGAGCAGTTTCTGTGGAGGGAAATCTACGAAAACCGGACTGAAACTTATCGTGAATGCCATGTTTATCAGGAGCTGCCATAAGCTGCTGAGCCACAACCTTTTCCAGGAGCTTAGCGATTAACGGTAACTTGGAGATCGGTCTGTAGCTGCTCCAAAGAGAGGCGTCAAGCTGAGGTTGTTTAAAAGTGGGAGAATAGCAGCGTTTTTAAAATAAACCTGAACTATACCAGACGCCAGCGAAGGATTAAAGTGAGCACACATGGGCCAATAGACTGGAAGACATCTTTGAATAATGATGCAGGTACAGTGTCAGATGGCCCCGCCCCTCCCTGAGCCTGGGTCAGTTGGAGGTTTCTTCCTGTTAAAAGGGAGTTTTTTCTTCCCACTGTCCCCACGTGCTGGTTCATGGGGGTCACATGATTGTTGGGTGTCTGTGTTATTGTCGACCTTACAGTATGAAGCACCTTGAGGCGACTGTTGTGATTTGGCGCTGTGTCAATAAAGCTGAATTGAATATTTTGATGATGACAACACTTATTATACAATAAATAAAGATACTTTATAGCACACAGAGTCTCAAACATCCAGATATTTCTGTATTATCTCATTTTCTGCTCCAGCTTGTCTTATTATTATAAATATGAATCTATAGTTTCATTAAAAACTGAAATCACTCGCTCCTCTATTCTGGTCTCTGTGCTGCTGACAGACTCTGGCTACTCACCCACACACTGGTTCCACTGGTAGTGCTGGACGTAGCCCTGAGGACAGCCGCAGCGGTAACCTCCCAGCATGTTCTGGCAGCCGTGCTGACAGCGGTGGTTGCTGCTACATTCATCCACATCTGAAAACATGAAAACTTCTCACTTAGTGACACGAATCAGTGGAAGAACAACTCTGGATCGCGCTCTGCAGCCTGATCAGCAGAAACACTCGTTGATCTCTAGCTGTAAAGGACAGCTTACCTTCACACTCGAAGCCCGTTGTGTCCAAGGAGAAACCTTTGGAGCATTCACAGTTGAAGCTACCGGGCGTGTTGATGCAAGAGGCCCGGGAACCGCACACGCTGCTCTGAGCGGTGCACTCGTTGTTGTCTGCCAACATTTAAGAAACATTGAAACATTGTTTCTTTGTGTAAAAACACGCGCGTGTCATATTTAACCAGTTTCAGGTGGATCTGGTTTCCTTTTGCACTCACCGATGCAGGCGGTCTGGTGCTGAGAGAAGCCAGAGGGGCACTTACAGGTGAAGCCCCCAATCGTGTTCACACAGAGGAACTGGCAGTTGTGCTGCTTGGTCGCGCACTCGTCCAGATCTTCAGAGAGGAAACAAATCACAGCGGTTGGAAAAGCTTTTTCCATGATTTAAGAATCTGCAGCCCGACGCAGGAAACATTTGGAGCCCAGTGAAACAACTGTGCTAAACCAGAGTTTCATACATTTCATTGTTATTGATGTGTTTGTTTAGGTTTGAATAAAACCATAAAACTAATACTTATAATATGTTTGTTACGTTGAATTATAACTGTTGGAGCTATTTGTTCTTATTTTTTATTATTTTGAAATTAGTTAAAGTTTGTTGTTAGTTTGCTTATATTTTGGGGTTTATTTACAAGTTTATTTGTTGGTTAATATTTTGTTTCAAAGTTTGTTTGATGTTACTTTGTTAAATTAGTCAGGAAGAGCTGTAGGGCCATTTTGTTTTCTATAAATAAAGAGACTGGTATAGGACCAGCATGCACTGGGGTGGGCCTATGGTTTTTTACCAGAGCAGGAGAAGCAGCAGGAAGTAACAAAAAATTGGATCTTGTTATTGCCAAACTGGATAAAATAAACCATAAAAACGCAACTTTCAAGTTTGGACAGTGGACTTCTTTTGCCTGCGTACGAAATAGTCTCTCAGTGCAGCAGTGGCTTGTGGGCTTTTAATTGTGGGATGTTTGATTTGTCAAACAAAAGGAATTGCCACTACAATAACCTTCGACTTTAGTTCAATAAACAGAACTTAGCGACGGCAGCAGCTACAAACAGGACCAACAGAAACAGCTACAGAGAGATCTGCACCTTTGCAGGTCTTCCCATCAGGCTGCAGGCTGTATCCTCTGGGGCAGGAGCACAGGTAGCTGCCTTCTGTGTTTTTACACAGGAAGTTACAGGGCTTCGGGGACAGGGCGCACTCGTCCATATCTGACAAAGTAAGACCACAGTGAGAACACGGAGACGTTCTTCATCGACGTGCAGGAGAAGCAGAGACGTACCGACGCAGGAGGTTGCTGTGAAGTCGGCTTTGTATCCCACGTTACAGTGACAGCGGAAGGACCCGATGGTGTTGATGCACCCACCGTTACGGCACAGATCCGGCATCACCTGGCACTCGTTGATGTCTGGAAGAGAGGAGAGATTACAGAAGACGGACAGCCACACCGAGAAACACAACATCAGCCTCGTGCTCTGCTGTGTCAGCGCGCTTTGTGTCCTAACATTAACTCTTCCAGTCTTACAGGTTAGAATTGTAGATAATAATAAATAAATATTATTAAATGCAGAAAAACAGAAGTAAAATCTTTCTCATCACTGAGCGTCTCACCTCGGCCATCGGTGGTGTAGCCAGGACCGAGTGGGCACATCTTCTTGTACTGTATGGTGCCGGGCAGCGGGCAGAGCTCGCACTGCGACCCCCAGCCCCGACCTGCGTTGCAGCAGCACTCAGACTTGGTGACGCTGTTCCTGTTGGTCGATGACTGCTGGCACATGGTCTGCAGGACCTCTGTGAAGCAGAAGCCCTTCCTGTTGTCTGGAGGGAAAGAAGCAGTGCTTTAGTTACGTTCACCCCAGCGCCGCGTGCTTAGCAGGCTGCAGCCATCTCACCGATACACTCTGTCCCGGTGGAGCTCGGCTCAAAGCCGTCGTTGCACTCGCAGCGGTAGCTTCCCACTGTGTTGACGCAGCGGCCGTTCTTGCAGATGCCGGGCTTGGTGCGGCACTCGTTCAGGTCTGCAGGGGTACAGAGATGAGTGAAGAGGACAATGCTGTATGTGCGAGAACTCCAACTCTCCCCGTGTTAATAATAATAATAATAATAATAATGGATTGCATTTATATAGCGCTTTTCGGGACCCCTCAAAGCGCTTTACAATGCCACTATTCATTCACTCTCACATTCACACACTGGTGGAGGCAGCTACAGTTGTAGCCACAGCTGCCCTGGGGCAGACTGACAGAAACGAGGCTGCCATATCGCGCCATCGGCCCCTCTGGAGAACACCAGTAAGCGGTAGGTGAAGTGTCTTGCCCAAGGACACAACGACCGAGACTGTCTGAGCTGAGGCTCGAACCGGCGACCTTCCGATTACAAGACGAACACCCAACTCTTGAGCCACGATCGCCTACGAGTCACAGTCACTCACCCATACATCCCTCTCCGTCCGGTCGGCGCTGCATGCCAGGCGGGCAGATGCACATGAAGGTGCCGATGAGGTTCTTGCAGGTCATGCCTTTGGAGTCACAGTCGTCCAGTCCCTCCGAGCACTCGTCCTGGTCTGCTCAGAGGAATGAGAGATGGTTTAACATCCGCGGTTAAAGCTAAAGCACTAAAAAATAGGGGTGCAACGATACACAAAATTCACAGTTCGGTTCGATACTTTGTTTTTGTCTGCTTCCACTTGTCTTTGCACGAGGATGATGTCGGAGTAAATGTGCAGCCATATTCGTTGTGTTCCCACTAGTGCTGTCAGCGTTAATCTGAAATGACGTTAACGCCACAACACGGCAAATCTCCGTTAACGAGCTACCGCGGATCGCCCCGTGCGTGGGGCTGGACGGCCAACACGTTAACGAGCTAACTGCGCTAACGAGCTAACTGCGCTAACGCACTAGTTCCCACTCATGTAATTGAGCATTGCGGCACATCCAACATACTGTTTTACTTTAGTCCATGACGCGCTTACCTTCAGGGTCATACGTCACATGAAGAACAAAATGGTTCCAAACGCCAGATCTGAATGAGGGTGGGGGAGGTTCAATTTGCCATGTTGCAACGAGCTTAGCTTCTGTCTTGCTAGCTTGCGCTGCGCTCAGTGAATCTGCGCTCGACAGTGCAGCCTAGGGGGAGTAGTCGAGTGCAGATCCACTGAGCGCTCAACACAGACAGCATCGTCAGAAGAAAAGTTAATAAAATAAATTAAAAATGTAGTATTGTTCGATACATATGCGTACCGAACCGAAAGCTCTGTATGAACGGTTCAATATGATACGAGTATCGTTGCACCCCTAATAAAAAACCTGTTACACTGTTTAGAAAACACACGAAACAAGATTGTTCGTCACACATGAACACGGAGACACAGGAAGGCGAGCTGTCTGCAAAGTAAAAGCAGCACTTTTAATAAGGAATCGGCGGTGGCGGGCTCACCTCTGCACATGCGCTGGTCGTCTCGCAGCACGTAGCCAGCGGGACACATGCACTCGTACGAGCCAAACGTGTTCACGCAGCGGAAGGCGCAGAGCAGGGGGTTCTGGGAGCACTCGTTGATGTCTGCAGTGAAGGAGAGAGTTTATTAACTGCCCTCTGATGAGTCAGGTTGACTCGTGCTGCTGAATGACTGACCTTCACAGGTCATCATGGGTCCTGGTTCAAAACCCTCCTCGCACAAACACTCGAACCCTCCCACCACATTGGTGCAGGTTCCGTTTCCACAGGGGTTTCCTATCGAGCACTCGTCAGTGTCTGCAGAGAGCAGGCAGATGAACTCAAACTGAGCAGAAATCGATGCTGCACCGTAGATTTCAAAGCATTCATCAGCAGGTTAAACCCCAGAATAAATCAAGGCCGGAAAACGACCCGGACACGGCGTTGATTTTGGTGGTTAATAACGGTGATGCAGCCGACAGTTCCTAAAGAGAAGTGCTTTTTGTTAACTACAAAACTGGAGATCTTCCTGAGGATAAACTGCTAAATGCTTAACCCTTTAAGACCTACCACAGAACCAAGTCCACCAGAGCTTATATTATGTTTTTACATGCTGTGGAGCCATTTTTCGGAGCATTTCAAGTTGCTATACATCAATACAACCATTATATCCCAGATTTTAATAATATGTCTGCATTAAGTGCATAGTAATTACATAAATTGCAAAAAAGTGCAATAAACTACAAAAAAATTGAAAATCATTTTTGTTTTTTTAACATATATTTCTAGTTAGAGAAATTTAAGAGGCTTATCCCTCAAAACTGTAAATACAAAAAAGTTGCACAAACTAGTTTCCCACCACAGGAAATTTATTTTAAGTGTCTTCATAGTTTTATTTTTGAAATACACCAATTTTTATACACTGCAGGAAAAACGAAAATAAATATTATGATGCAAATTTGCAAAAAAGCAGCATATGCATCAAAATAAACTATTTCCAGCAGTGCAATATGAGTCCTAAGCATCCCAGAAACCACACAGAAAGTCATAAAGTCAAACTCATTGAGGCCCTGATGGTAAAAAAAACTACATTTCCGCGAAAATGACGTCACTTCCGGTTTCGGGCAGGTCATGGCGGACATGCGATAGTTTGCGCTGACGTCTATTCCAAGGTAGGAAGTGTTACAAACAGCTGATCAGATCTGCATAGCGTGTTTCTGGAATATTATGTTTTTGTTGCTGCAAGTGCTTTTTATGCAGTTTTTGCAAAGCTATATGTGGAAGGAAACTGTGACCGAGGACAAGCTGATGGCATAAGATGTAAGTACAACTCCTCCGGTTTCATATGCAAAAAACATTATTGCGCTAGCTCACGTGGTTGCAGCGCTACCGGGATTTAAAAATAGTTACGCAAAACAGAGCGTGCTGCTCCGACCGGTTTTAAAGGGTTAAAAGTCAGTACATTATATTACACATTTTTACAAACAAATGTGAATTAAATGCCAACTCTGCACGTCTCACCGATGCAGTTAACGCCCGTGTAATCCAGGTTGTATCCAAAGGGGCATTCGCAGCGGAAAGAGCCGTCTGTGTTGATGCAGATGCCGTTCTGGCAGATGCCCGGGTTATCCAGACACTCGTTCAAATCTGCAGAGAAGGACAGAGCGTTAACCCTCGAAGCCTCTCGCCACGCTTCTTCAAATCAAAGCGCTTCGCTCGATGTTGCGGCGCTCACCTTCGCGAGCGTCGCCCAGTCCAGGCAGGGCTCCGTGGCCGTAGGGACACAGAGTGTTAAAGGCAGCTGGAGACACATCATAAAAGAAGTTTAATATTTGCAGCATGCTACTGTGTGTGTTCGAACAGCTTAATAATGACTCTGTCGCACAAACCGTCGGTTTCTCGCGGGCACAGCTCGCAGGGCAGTCCCCAGCCCTCTCCGGGCATCTTGCTGCAGCAGCACTTGGCCTTGGTGGTGTTGAAGGCTTTGGGGACCGAGCACTTGCCTGCCTCGAATTTGGTGAAGCAGAAGCTCTCTCTGGTATCTGGCAAAGCAGAAATAAAGAGTCAGCTTTGTTTTCAAAGACGTGCCTCGACTGTACTCGCCAGCGTCTCTCACCGTAGCAGCGCCGTTTGTTGTCAGAGAGCACGAAGCCCGGCTGGCACGAGCACTGGAAGCTGCCCGGGGTGTTGGTGCAGGTCCCGAACTGGCAGAGGCTGAGATCCACACACTCATCGATATCTTGGAGGCGAGCATAAAAGAGCGTGTGTGCATGACTGTCTGTGACTCCCTGATGTTTAAGCGGACTCTGCGTGTCTTACCTATGCACTGGTCATTTTGCACCTCGTAGCCGGGAGGACAGATGCATCTGAAGGATCCGTCCAGGTTCTGACAGGTTCCCGGGGAGCAGGTGCCCGGCAGACTCACACACTCATTGATATCTGTGAAAACAGGTGTGTCAAACATGCTGCCACAGCTTCACCTCAGCTTTTCCAAACATACAGTAGCAGTATTAGTATTTCAGTCAGAATGATCAGCCTCCTCTGATGCCGACAGGCCGTTTAGCTGGATAACAGCTCACTCGTCTCCTGAGCGATCAGAGCCGCTCTTCTTTGGAGAATCTCTCGAGCTCTTCCTCGTTTGATGGTCCTCAGACGTGGACCTTGGTCTTCAGTTCATCCCACAGACTTTCAGTTACGTCACACCTTTGTTCAGACCACTCGTTATTCTTCACTTTGGTCTTCTGGAAGTAGATCTTCACCAGGAGCGACGGATTCTCGTCTGGTTGTAAGACGAACCCTGACTGACGGCCTAAAGTTTCCATTTCCAGACACGCTGAGGCTTCCCTGCAGCAGAGCACTCCCAACCCAACTCAAACATCGTCTCTGTGGTTACAGAACGTTTGTCTCAACGCACCAAAGGACCTGATCTTTCCTCCGGTTGTCCTCAGCACACTTCATCATCATCATCAACTTTATTTATAAAGCACTTTAAAACAACCACAGCTGACACAAAGTGCTGTACATTGGAAATGTAAAATAAAATTACATAAGATATAAGTAAAAACCAAATAAAAGAAGAGTGAACTCATTAAATAACTACTTCAATTAAAAGAGAAACTAAGTCTCGCTGAAGTTTAAAGCCAAGGAATAAAAGTGGGTTTTAAGACGTGATTTAAAAGTGGACAGTGAAGGGCCTCTCTAACGTGCACGGGCAAATTATTCCATAATTTTGGAGCCACAATAGAGAAGGCCCCGCCCCCTCTGAGCTTCCTCCTGGATCTCGGTACCTCCAGGAGCAGCTGGTCAGCTGACCTGAGAGACCGACAGGGTATGTGGGGACGAAGAAGCTCAGAGAGGTAAGGCGGGGCAAGACTGTGAAGGCATTCACAGTCTTCAGTCCGTCTTGAAGGTGTCGCTTCAGCAAAAGTCGACTTTTCTTCGTGGTAGTTATTGTCTCGTAGCTGCTGTGGGGTCTTTGGACACGTCTCTCACTAGTTTTCTTTAAAATCTTTTGCTTCCTTATCTTCCAGCCTCGTTCTGGATCTCTTTGGATGTTTTGACGATACTTTTCTTGACACTTGGAAACCCTGTGAGGACGTTTTAGATCCGTCTCCTGCTTTGTGAGCATCAACAAGTCTAAACTGATTTCTTGCAGCACGATGCTTTCTCCAGTGACAGCTCGGCACTTTTGATCGTACCTCGACCTGGTTTCCTACTCTTGAGGATTTGACCGATGACTCACCAACACAGTTCTTCCCATCAGGCGTGTTCTCATAACCTTCGTGGCACAGACACTGGAAGGAGCCCAGTCCGTTGATGCACTGTCCGTTCCTGCACACTTGGCCCTGCAGAGCGCTGCACTCGTCGATATCTGTGGAAACGGTGGAAAGATTAGGATTCGTCTGAATTTCTTCCTATGTTGGAAAGAAACAATCTATTTTCTCTTCCTAACATGCGACTCTGTGACAAAGCTGCCTTCAGGAAAAAGTTCAAAGACATAAAGTTTAATACAGTTTGACAAATTTCCCCATGAAACCAAAGAGCAGCAAGAACACAGAGCCAACATCTAAATCTAAATGTCACAGCACAGCAAAGGGCAGCTTGTTTTTATTGAATCGTCAGGGCGCAGCTTTTAAGAATATGACAACTACAGCTTTGTCAAGAAGACGTTGACCTTTCACACAAAGCTCAACCTGCCGTTGACCTTTGTGCAGGAGAACAGCAGTGACTCGTACCCATGCAGTCGTTGTTGTGAGTGAGCTCGAAGCCGGGGAAGCAGAGACAGTTGTAGGATCCCACGGTGTTTTTACAGGTACCGTTACCGCACGGCTGCCGTTCACACTCATCGATGTCTGAAACACACAGAACAACATCAACGTAAAGTGCATTTATATCACGGTGAAGCACTCTGCTGATGAACTTAGACTTTGGTGTTCAGACCCAGTAGCTTGTTGACACGTTAAGCCCAAATGTACACTGTACTGATTTAATCTTCCCTCTGACACTGGGCCTCTGCACAACACTGATGAAAAAGACTCAAAGTAGCAACCGAAAGTCTAAATGAAATGTTTTTGTACAATAGTTGTTTCCTCCTCTTTAGTTCTTCTCTATTTCCTTTACGATGGACAGGTGGGATATAAATGTGCGCTCTGTGGTTCGCTCACCCATGCACATGGTTTGGTCAGCAGTGGCCTTGAAGCCGTTGTGGCAGATGCAGCGGTAACTGCCCTGCGTGTCGATGCACTCGCCGTGGCTGCACACGTTGGGGATCTCCTGGCACTCATTGCGGTCTGTGGACACGGGCCAACAGAAAATCAGCTAAACGTAGCACGCCAATAACAAGTTTAGTTATGACCATCACGGCGAGTCTTAAAGACTCAAAGACAGATTCCCAAAGTCTAAACTGACATCTTTAACCTCCTAAGACCCGAACTCTTCCACAGCAGCATTTTAAATGTCTCTTTGATATTTGGGCCGATTGGCGCCCGATGAATGTAAAAACAAAGAATTGCCAGATTTTTTTTTACCTTATTTTTGTTTTTAAGAAAAATAAGAGCCACATATGAGGATATTCATTAATATTTTGAAAGAATAGTAGCAGCATAATGTCCTCGTAAGTGGATATCAGGCCCTTGTAGAGCAAAATTGAGTATTTTGGTCTAAATAACCCAAAATGTGACGTCCACATATGTGGACGCAGGTCCTAGCAGGTTAAATACATTTTTTACATATAGAGAAGCTGAATGAACCCGTTTCGCGTCTCCCTGGACGCCTTACACGATCGCTCTGTGAGCCTGTCACACAGTGTGGACTCACCCAAACAGGCCCCGCTGGGAGACAGCTTGAAGCCTTGCGAGCACTCGCAGCGGTAGCTGCCGGGAATGTTGATGCAGTTGGCGTTGCGCTGGCACAGGTTGTCCCCGCTGTTACACTCATCGATATCTACGCCAGAGGAAGCAAACAGTGGGCATCAATCACAGGCTCTGCAACTGTCTGGTCAGAGCACGCCGTCAGCTCGCGGACAGCAGGAAACACAACAGCGCCATTTTGGCTCTGATACAGTACAGACGGCTGCTGGCTGATGGCTCTGGCAGGTACTTCCACTTAGAGCCACCGTGCTTTTTTACAGGGAGCAATGACTATATTGGTAGAAGTGACTGTAAAAGCAACTATCAGAGTCGTCCCCTGTCATAGTGACGATGCTGTGAGGATTACAAAGGACATTTCAGACCAAATGAAAGCCTGCGTGCTACCTTCACAGATCAGCAGTATGTTGTTGTAGCTGAAGCCCATCGGACATTCACATCGGAAGCTCCCGATCTGGTTGATGCACACTCCATGGGCGCAGATGCCAGGAATCTCCCTGCACTCGTCAATATCTGCAGAAAATCACCACCGTGGTCTATTTACGAGGCACAGCAGTGAACATGCACGATAGCAGGTGGTTGATGTCGTAACACTTACCAACTGGTTTGCCGGTATGGATGTCAATAATGAAGCCAGGAGCCTGGTTACCACACAGCAGCTGGTATTCAGCTGGAGAAAAAGAAATCCAGTGAGCGACGGAAAACAGGCGTTAGCTCGTGTCTCGAGGACTTTGTGGGAACTCACTGGTGGCAGGAGTTGGACAGGCTTCACACGGCTTGTTCCAAGCTTTCCCCACGTTGTAGGCGCAGCAGCACATCTTCTTGGTCATGTTGAAGGACAGCTCGTTCTCACACGTGTCGTTGAAGTTGCGGTAGCACACGCTCTTTCTCATGTCTGCCATACGAGAAGGAAAGGAGTCATCAGGAAAGGTTTGACGCTGTTGGACAAATAAGCAACAGCGAATCTGCTCCACCCACCCATGCAGTTGTTTCCTCCATTGACCTGCATGTACTCGGGCGGACACACACAAGTGTAGTTGCCCAGAGTGTTGTAGCAGGTGCCGGGCCCGCAGATGCCAGTGTGAGTCGTGCACTCATCGATATCTGCAAATGAAGCACGAGCAGCGTGTTAAAGACCTGCTGGGTGATCTTTATCAGCTCTGGAGTCACGCTTATTTCAGTCTGGCTCTGACATTTTATTATTGTTACAATTTTACTTTGTGGATTAAATTATGGATAAAAAGTAACAAAGTAAAATTGTAACAAATTTCAGACTGGATCTGAAATTTGTTACAATTTTACTTTGTTACTTTTTATCCATAATTTAATCCACAATTAATATCAGCTACTAGCAACAGCATTAGCTAATAAAATGTTCTATTTCATGGACGTGTCTACTTCAGAATGTGTCCGCATTTCTCACCACTACTTGTAATATTAATAACAAATTATGTATTAATTACATATTTGATGTAATGGGCGTAAAAGTGAAAACAATGTAACCAGAGGTGGGCAGAGTAGCCAAACAGTGACAGTAGCACCTCAGCATAGTTTTACTCAAGTAAAAGTACAAAGTAGCCTCCAAGAAATTACTCTAGTAAGAGTAAAAAAGTATTTAGTAAAAAAGGCTACTTGAGTACTGAGTAACTGATCATAACATCTGATTTAATGTTCAGTGCAAATGTCTTGATGCATCTCAATCATCCAGGAAAGTAAATCTCCAAAAGTTGATTCTGTTCATCTGGACGTAGCGTTTTCTGGGAGAAACGTTTCGTCATCATCAGGTGACTTCTTCAGTCTCAGCTGACTGCAGGTTTCAATTTTATAAACAGAACATTTGCATAATGACTGAAAGAACGCTGGTTTGAGGGCGGAGTCAAGGAGGCCATTTACGTGAAAAGGGAAAGACCATCTCTGAATGGAGGAGGGGCCTAAGGGTGCATCTTTCGCCATCTTACATGCTGTGATTGCAGCCATTCCCCACCTCTCTGTGAATGGTACTCATGGACATTGATCAGTGGTTGTTGATCAATGGTCATGAGAATTTGCATAATTAAGATTAAGGAACTGACCTCCCAGCCCATTGTTCCTTCAGTGGGCTGGTTTCAGTCATTATGCAAATGTCCTGTTGATAAGATTGAAACCTGCAGCTGAGACTGAAGACGTCACCTGATGATGACGAAACGTTTCACCCACAAAACTTCGTCCAGATGAACAGAATCAACTTTTGGAGGTTTAGTGCAAATGTTGGTATTTTAAAGACTGAAAAGAATAAATCTAAGCAGCAGAGAAACGTTTCCAAATCATTATTAAACTCATATTTAGAGACGGTAATATAGATGTAATTATATAAATACATGTTCGAACAGAGTGATGATGTAACTTCATCTCCAACAGACGGAGCAGACGGAGCAGACGGAGTAACATTAACAAACTGCAGGTTTGTGTTTCCTGCATTTTGGTTCAAACATGTTTATTATTCACTCGAGTAAGAGTAGCGATGCTTCATCATAATATTACTCGAGTAAAATTAAAAAGTGTAATGTAGTAAAACTAATCCTAAAGTTACTCAGTAAATGTAACTGAGTAAATGTAATTAGTTACTACCGGCCTCTGTAATTAACATATATTGTGCAGGCACAGTGGTGAGAATCATACTGGGCATCTTTACTCTGTAACTCAACTGACTGTAAGTGTTTGTGTGCTTGAATGTTGTTGTTTTGTGTGCATTTAGGCAGCAAATGAATACAAAATAAATGCATTAAAAACATCTTGACTTTACTGTTTATCTGGTGAACAAAGGAAGTGACTCAATAAATAAAAACAATGCAGTCGTACAACTGAAAGAACTCTAATAAGAGGAGGACGGTTGTCAGACCTCAGCAGGCGAAGAAGAAGAAGGACAGGAGGGACCGGGACACGCTCCATCATCACATGACCCGGGCTCAGGGTACCGACTCCATGTTTACCTCATATGTTTATGCGTATGTGTGATTAATACTAATATTTAAAAATAACTGCTGTTTCTCCTCACACTTGTTCACTAAGGCTACGTCCACACGTACACTCAAGTAGCCTTTTTTTGAAAACGGAGATTTTCCGTTTTCGTTTTAAAAAATAATCCCGTCCACACGTAAAGGTAGAAATGAAGGCAAACGCTGCTAGGAACATGCCAAAGCAGCAGGTGGCGCTATATTCCTAACCGTGTAGAAATGTTGGCCAATCAGACGTCTAGAAGCCTCGGCGGGAAATAGTAAACAAAGCTGGCGCATAGAAGCAGAACCGAGTCGTATGTGTGGAGGGACAGTAACTGTGTGTGTATATGTAAGCATTTAAACACTGCAGAGACAATTAACAGTAACAGTGTTGTAGAAATTCATTTCACCGGAACAAAAACGTGGCGCACAGTGTGACGTCAAAAAAGGCGCACACTTTTGATGCTGCATTTTCTCCGTTTTTCTCGTCCACACGTAAATGCAAAAATGGAGTTTTAGAAAATATCCACCCTGGCCGGAGTTTTTAGAAATTTCCGTTTTCAGTGACCAAAAACGCCGTTTACGTGTGGACGAAAGGTGCAAACGCATAGAAAAATCTGCGTTTTCAAAAATACGTGTGGACGTAGCCTTATTTCAATTCTTAAACTGCTGTGTCTCATTGGTTTGTTTTCAGAGCAGCTGAGGTTATCTGTGCATGTTTCCTTGGTTACAGCAGACGCACACCCTGGTGTAGCTCTGACAGGAAGTGTCTGTAACGAGGGGCGAAACAGGATGTTCAGCTCTC
Source organism: Neolamprologus brichardi (assembly GCF_056152115.1). Classification (NCBI taxonomy): domain Eukaryota; kingdom Metazoa; phylum Chordata; class Actinopteri; order Cichliformes; family Cichlidae; genus Neolamprologus; species Neolamprologus brichardi. Next base: position 704,994 of record NC_142125.1, read on the forward strand.
ACCTTCACAGATGCGAGTCTCTTCGTTGAGGTAGTACCCTGGTGGACACTCGCACTGGAAACTGCCAAATGTGTTGACACAGTTTCCACCCTGGCAGAGGCCTGGAAGCTCCTGGCACTCGTCAATATCTGGAGAAGAATTCGCTTTGTTACGTCCGTCAGTGACACCAACGTGTCGTCTTTAAACACGGGACAGAAAACAACGTCTTACCCTCCAGGATGACAGTGATGGGGTTGGGTCTGAATCCTTCTCCTCCCGGACACAGCGTCTTATAGTCGGCTGCAGACGAGACAGAGACACGTGCAGGTTTGCATTTGGAGATAAACGCTGTAAATAAATGAAGCGAGTGGGTCTGTGCGTACTGGAGTTGAGCAGGGGGCAAAGTTCACAGGGGTTTCCCCAGGCGACCCCCTCTGAGCAGCAGCAGGAAGCTCGGGTCACACCCACTCCGATCTCTGCGCTGCAGGAGATTCCTCCATCGCCGCGGGCGAGGACATCCAGGAAGCAGTTCCCAACACGGGTGTCTGAAACGGCAGAGCGGCGGCAAGTCCAAGAATGAAATGAGCAACGTTTTGGGCGGCTTAAACTTCATGATGCTGTGTGACCCATCCACAGAACAAACTGCATGAGCGTGACTCACCCACGCAGCCCACTCCTGTGGGGTTCAGCTCAAAGTCAGGTGGACAGTTGCACAGGTAGCTTCCTGGTGTGTTCACGCACAGTCCATTGATGCAGTTAACAGGGTCCGCACACTCGTTGATGTCTGCGTCGACATGCAATCAGAAAACGTCTTCATATAAATGGAAAAAGCAGATGAAAGAAACCATTAAAGAGCTGGGACACAAGCACAAACCAGTGCAGTTTCCTCCACTGCGGTCCAGCTCGTAGCCATCATCACACACGCAGCGGAACATCCCGGGAAGGTTCTGGCACGTTCCAAACACGCAGATGTTCTGGAAGTTGCACTCGTCGATGTCTGTGGGGAGGAGAGAAGTTTGGGTTTTTGTCTTTTTGACGACACCTGTTGGGAAACGAGTAAAGTGACGCAGCACCTTGGCAGGCCTTGCTATCTTCTGTAGGAGTGAAGCCCATCTCGCACTCGCAGCGGTAGCCTCCCGGGGCGTTCAGACACTGGCCGTTCTCACACAGGTTCACGTTGTCTGCGCACTCGTCCATGTCTGCGAGAGATATGTTAAAAGCTTACTGTGCTGGACACGCGGTCGCCGGCTTTAATCGGGACGGCGCCGACAGCCTTACCGGAGCATGAAAAGCCATCTCCGTTGAAGCCCTCTTTGCAGGCGCACCTGTAGGATCCCGGCGTGTTGACGCAGTCTGCGTTGGGGTTGCAGTTGTGGTCCTCTGCAGCACATTCGTCTTCATCTGCAGGAGACAGAAGTGATTTAACGAGGAATTTGTATTCCTTTTATGTTCTCCGAGCGCATCCCAGCCGAGTAATACCCACTCACCCACGCATTTGATGCCATCTCCCACCCAGCCGTCTCGGCAGCGGCATTTGAAGCTTCCGGGAAGGTTGACGCAGGCGGCGTGCATGTCACAGTTATGGGATCCGATTTCACACTCGTCAACATCTGGAAACATTCAGAGTTCAGTTAAGCAAAGAACAGGAAAGAAGAAGCAGGCAGCACTAATAATTAGGGATGCAACGATACCAATTTTTTCAAACCGATACGATACGATACTTGGATCTGAGTACTTGCCGATACAGAGTACAAAAAACGATACTTCTACCACACACACACACACACACACACACACACACACACACACACACACACACAAATGCAATGAATTGGAAGACAGGTTTTATTTTATTCTCTGTCGATAAAAAATAAAATCTTAATAAAAATGACCACAAAAGAATTTCAAGTGAAAAATAAGCACTTCTGTTAAATTATTGCAGAGTCTCCACATTGTAATTTAACAAAATATCACTGAACTATTGGCACTGTCTCGAGCTTTCAGAATAATAAATAAACACTTCTGTTTGAGAATAAAATAAACTTTTAAATTGTTGCAGAGTGTCCATATTGTAAACAAACAAACAAAATAATTATTATAAAATAAATAATAAATAAAATAATAATTGGCCCCCTAGTGGCCAATCTAAAAAACTACAACAGAAATGACAAGCCACCCTCTGATTAATGAAATAAGTTGGTATCAGTTCATGGTATCGGTTAACTTTTACGAGTATGAGTACACACACATTTTACAGTATCGATACCTGATACCAGTATCAGTATCGGTGCATCCCTACTAATAATGTTGGTTTCCTCGGGTGAAATTCTCCTTTATTGAAGGAAAGGACAGCTCTGACCAGGTCTTCACTTTGAATGAATAATTTCTAAACTCTGGGATTCTCGTATGCATGAACGAGCTGACTCTGAGAGTCCCCACAGAAGCGCTCAGCTCGGCCTCTGGTGTACCTGTGCAGCCCGTCGATCCCTTTTTGACAAAGTATCCCATCTGACAGTGACAGATGAAGGAGCCTTTGGTGTTCTCGCAGTCACCATGGAGACAGATGTTTGGGTTCAGATCGCACTCGTTCACGTCTGCGATGGACAGATGAAGATTATACATGAATGTTCTCACCGTGGAGATTAGAGTGACACAGAATGAGAGTGACAGTGGAAGTCCCACAGACGCTGGGCAGCTCATCTATATTTATAAACACGTCAGAGGCTGAATGAATAAATGAAGGCGGCAGACGAAAAAGACAAAATCACAAAAGAGATGAAGACGCCAGCGTTGGCTTCGCACTCACCGATACAGGTCCTCATATCCATGGAGGCCATGAATCCATCGAAACACAAGCAGCGATAGTCTCCGGGAATGTTGCTGCACTGGCCTCCGTCGCAGATGTCCGGAGTCTCCTCACACTCGTCGATATCTGACAGCACAGGCAGACGTTCAGTCACACGCAGCGACGCAGCAACATTTCTCCTTCATGCTGTCTTCTTACCTGCACAGGTCCTGAGGTCAGGCATCAGTGCGTACCCCTCGCTGCAGCTGCACTCGTAGCTGCCCTCTGAGTTGGTACAGTGGGTCTCGCAGCCTCCGTTCATGATGGTGCACTCGTCGATATCTGCAACGAGAGGTCGCAGCGATGAATGAAAACACATCGTCTGTGTTATTCGGGCGTTTGGGTTTAAACGTGATTAAAGTTCATGTTCTGTCATAGTTTTATTTTATGTTTTCAGTTCTGTTATCTTCTGATGTGGAGCTTTGCTTCCTCTAGTTCTCTTCGTTCCCTTTAGAGCAGCGGTCTCCAACCTTTTTTGCGCCACGGATAATAATGACTCCATGTAGGGCTGCTCAATTAATTGAATTTTAATCTCGATTACGATCTGGGCTTTCAACGATCATAAAAAATGACTGAGCCGATTATTAGCCCCTCCCTCGTGCTTTACTCTCGCGCTGCTCCGTGTGGTAAATCGAGCGCACCTCTCTGCATTTCTAACACGTGTCACAACAATTAAGAGCAGCGGTCTCCAACCTTTTTTACGCCACGGACCGGTTTATGCCCGACAATATTTTCATGGACCGGCCTTTAAGGTGTCGCGGATAAATACAACAAAATAAAACTAGTACTGGTACCGAAAAAAAGAAGATTTATTCCTAACACACGTGAAAAGACCCAGGAAAACCGAGTAAACGATAAAAGCGATAACAAAATAACGCTGAAAACCGATAAAAACCCTGAAAACTATACATTTCACACCTGAGCCTCAACTCTCGCGGCCCGGTACCAAACGACTCACGGACCGGTACCGGTCCGAGGCCCGGGGGTTGGGGACCGCTGCTTTAGCATTCCCATTCTCTTCCAGCAGTCCCATCTTTGTGGAAGTCCTCCTGTTCAGCTTCCTGTTTTATTTTGGTAAGTGTGTCGTGAGCTTCCTGTCGCTTCCTGTCTTGTTTGGTTTGTTGTCTGCAGCTGTTCCCACCTGTTACTCTCTGTATAAACGGCCCCACTCATGTTTCTGTCCTGCAGGATAATCATAAAAGCTTGTCTCGGTTATTTCTCTGCTGCATCCGCTCCGCAGATGACCACAACTACTTCTTCTCTGGTGTACAGACGGGAGGATCATCCGGGGAACGAACTCCACCCTCCTGATCAGTAGATGCCCTGCTCCACCTCCTGCGCTCCCGTCATCTTTGCTGCCTCGCTTTCACGCCCTCTAGTCTGACTTTAGCTCTACTCACCAACGCAGCCTTGTCGGTCCGGCGTGGCCTGGTAACCGGTGTCACAGGAGCACTGGTACGTTCCCATCATGTTGACGCACTGGCCGTTCTTGCACAAGTTGTCGCTCAGCTGGCACTCGTTCACATCTGAACCAACAACAAAGTGCAGAGACTTTAAAATGACACAAAACTGTTTTTGGTTCATTATTAAAGAGTCTCAGGAGGATGCACGAATGCACGGGCGGCGTGACGTCTGCACCTTCACAGGCCGATCCATCCACGCTGAGCGCGTGTCCGGGGGGACATTCACACTCGTAGCTCCCTTCTGTGTTCAGGCAGGTTCCTCCTTGACAAAGCAGAGGGTTTCTCTCACACTCATCGACGTCTGTGAGGCGATAAAGACAGCAGGACACAGAGGAAGTCAAAGCTAAATATCGACGTCGCTTTCAGTGTGGCGTCTCAAAACTCTGAGCGCGGTTCATCCGTACCCATGCAGTTCTTCATCATCATGAAGCCGCTCTCGTAGCCCTCAAAGCATTCGCACTCAAAGCTGCCGGGCGTGTTGACACATGCGCCGTGACCGCACAGGTCGGGAGAGATTCGGCACTCGTCGATATCTGAAACACAAACACAGAACGAGTGCTCGCTGCGTGCTCGTTACAGGAGAACGTCGCGCTTAGCTGCGCCCATCGTTCACACCTGTGCAGTTCCTCTCGTCGGACGTGAGAGCGAATCCGTTGTTGCAGCGACACCGGAAGCTGCCGATGGTGTTTCTGCAGGTGCCGTCGGTGCACAGACCCCGGAAAACCTTACACTCGTTCACATCTGAAAACAAACAGATGACGTGAAGCAACAGAACGTATGGAAGCTGTGAAGGTCAGGAAGTGGAGAAGGACCTTTGTAGAAGGGTCTGCCCGTCAGGATGTCTCCTCTGTTGGCAAAGCCGTGTCCTCGGGGACAGACGGCTCTGTACTCAGGTGAGCCTTGTTTGGGACACTCCTCACAGTCGACACCCCAGGCAGCCCCCACCGAACAGCAGCACATGTCCAGGCGGTATCTCCCCGGCACCGGCTCGCCACACTCATCCTCGTGCCACTTCAGGTAGCACTGCTCACTGCGCATGTCTAGAAAAATGAAAATGAAAGTGATTTGTCCCAGAACGTTGGAGGAAAGGATGGTGTCTGCTTTCACTGCAGGCCTCTTACCCACGCAGGTGCGCCCGGAGCTGTCCAAGGTCAGGCCTTCGGCGCACTCGCAGCGGAACGAGCCCTGGGTGTTCACGCAGCGGCCGTTTTTGCATACTCCGGGGAACACCTCGCACTCGTTAATGTCTGCATTTGGAGGATCAGAAAAATATTTTGGATCAATCTGCAGGCACACAGGAAGTGATTATTCCACAAAGGTCTCAGTTAGATGTTCTCACCTTCACAGACGAGGCCCTTCATGCGAGCAAATCCTCGGGAACAAGCAGTGTCTGAGAACCACGAGAAATCAAGATGCAATAGTTTGGTTTATATTTGATTGAATAAACTGCCACACGTGTGTGATCAACACATCTATGAGTCTACGGACCGATCTCGCAGGGTTCACACGGGCTGCCCCACGCAGCTCCCAGCGTGGAGCAGCACTCGGACTTCAGCGTGGCTCCGTTGATGTTGACTTCGCAGCGGTTGTCCTGAATCGTGAGCCAGCAGGTGCTCTTCATGCTGTCTGCAGAGCCAGAGAGCAACAGCGTGAGTGAAGTGACAGCTTTGCTCTAGCAGCACACGGTGTCGCTTTGAGTTCATTACTTCAGATGTAGGAGACAGATTCATATTCTAGTTTCAGTTTAGTATTTTGTACATCTGATTTTGTTATTTCCACTTCCTGCTTCCTGTTCCCTTTGTTCCACTATGTGTTAACAGACCTCTCTGCATTGAATCATATCTGTTATTAACCTCTGTCTCTCTTCCACAGCATGTCTTTATCCTGTCTTCCTTCTCTCACCCCAACCAATCACAGCAGATGGCCCCGCCCCTCCCTGAGCCTGGTTCTGCTGGAGGTTTCTTCCTGTTAAAAGGGAGTTTTTCCTTCCCACTGTCGCCAAAGTGCTGCTCATAGGGGGTCATATGATTGTTGGGTTTTTCTCTGTATCTATGAAGCGCCTTGAGGCGACTGTTGTTGTGATTTGGCGCTATATAAATAAAATTGAATTGAATTGAATTGGTGTCCAGCCTGCTCCCATGTTGGTGATCGTTTTAATAAATGTGAGACGCCCTGCGATGAGTTGAAAGATGAACTTGTTTTTTATTCCTGCATCACTTTGTGTGTCCCTCCCATCACCACCCCCTCCCCTCCCGTCACTCTCTGTTTTTGTGTCCCGTCCCGGTATTTTTATTGTCTGCTCGTGTCTCGGTTGTTTCCTGTTTTATTTTGATAGTCTCCTGCCTCGTGTGCTTTATGTTTTGTTTCGGGAACAGGTCACAGCTGTTCCCACATTTTCCTCTGTGTGCACATGTCTGCGTCTGTGTGTGAGTCTGTCGTTGTGTTTGCCTCTAAAGTTCTTTCGTTTGGATTTCCAGTTTCGTGTGTTGTGTTGTTTTGTTGTGAGGCGTCTGCAGTAAAACCGAGTCTGTCGAGCCGTTTGGGCTGAATAATAAAACCTTTTCATCCTCCACGGGACGGGCTCCCAACATAGCAAGTTGACCTCAGCCAGAGGAACCAGAGACGAGCACAACCGGCTCATGTACTATGCAATGACTCATTCACCCTTCCAGCTGTAGTGATGGCGTGTAGCTTCTTCAGAGAGATTTCCCAAAACAAATAAAACCTCTTAAAAGTCGTCATTTTAAATCTGTGGCAGATTTCTCTGAGGTAAAGCAGAAAATCAAGGCCTGCATGCAAGTATTTATCTGAAAAGTCTTTCTGTGTGTTGCTGTGTCTGTGAGGCCATCTGAGGATGATAATCCTCCTGGATCGCTCCTGAAAACCTCAGCGTTTGTTTACAAAAGCGGAGAGCAGACGTGGACTAAAAATTATTGGTGTAATTGTCTCACACAAGCTGTGTCTTGGACCCTGCAGTGCTTCCTTAATTTGCACTGACCATTGAGGAGGAGCAGCATCTTACCCACGCAGATGGTGTTGGTGGAGTCCAGCTTGCTGCCGTGGGTGCACTCGCAGTGGAACGAGCCGGCCACGTTACGACACGCGCCGTTGATGCACGGGCTGGACTCACACTCGTTGATGTCTGAAACACAGGCGAGCACACAGCTGAGGTCAGAGCTGATTCATCATCATTGTTTGACACACACAACATTTTGTTATCGTGTGTGTGTGTGTGTGTGCGCGCTCACCTTCACAGGTCTCTGACTCCGGCTTGAAAACAAACCCTTTAGGACAGAAGCACGTGTAGGAGCCAGGAGTGTTTCTGCACTGGCCGTTGTCACAGAGCAGACGGTTCACCAGACACTCGTTGATGTCTGCCAGAAAGAGGAAACAGAGCTGTTTGGTCACTGCGTCAAAACAGGAGTAATGCAAAGAAGCAAACATGCAAACCATCAGAACCTGTAATGTTTACTCTCTGACATGTACCAGCTGAGCTAACGTTAGCTGCTCCAGCTCTGCAGGCCTGTTAGTAACAGCCAGTGTTGGGAAGGTTACTTTTAAAATGTATTCCATTACAGATTACAGATTACATGCCCTAAAATGTATTCTGTAACGTATTCTGTTACGTTACTCAATGAGAGTAACGTATTCTGAATACTTTGGATTACTTAATATATTATCATGCTGTTTACAACTACATGAATGTACTATTGCTGTGATTTATTACTGTTACTGAAGGTCCGCGGCTCCGAACCGTAGTAAAGGGACCTCTGGCTAATACGGTGGGTTCTGTGTCGGGCTCATAGCTGAAAACTAGCTTAACTTTGTTGTCTGGGTCAACTTTGCTAGCAGAGACAGAGAGAGGCGTTGAAAGGCTGCTCCAACAGAACTTATTGTTTCAGAGGAAAACACGAACACGGTGTACAGTCGAGTCTTAATAGCTTACTTACAGCTGGGCTCGTCAGGCTCTCTTCTTGGCTGCAGTGGTTATTATTATATTTACATGCTTCCAGCTCCCGTTTCTGCTCGATGACAGCTCGTACTTTTCCTTTTTCTCCCTCCCTCGCTCACAGACACATAACGGGTATGGCAGTCCATTCTCCCTGCAGCACGGACTACACTGCCCATGATGCTACATTCTTTAGAGCTATACCTGTAGCATTCTGCCTGTTACCTTAGCACAACAACAACAACAGGCGCTCTCTCACCCAGGAAACACACAGAGAGAGAGCGTCACCCTGTAACCATGGCAACCGTAACGCTGCCTGGAACAACAGAACGTAGCTGTCAAACAAACCCAAACAGTCCTGACCCGCCACAATATGAAACAGGGAAGTACCGCCGTGTAATCCATTGATTTCAACAAAGTAACTGTATTCTAAATACCACCTTTTTAAACGGTAACTGTAACGGAATACAGTTACTCATATTTTGTATTTTAAATACGTAACGGCGGTACATGTACTCCGTTACTCCCCAACACTGGTAACAGCTTATATGAGTCCGACACATTCATGTTTGTTCAGTGATTTAAGCTGTTCAGTTATTTCTTTTTCGACATTTTCATGTATCTAACAGCTGAAACTACAAAAGTAGAAACGTTGTGGTCAAAAATGAGTTTCTATACGCTGCTGCTCCTCTCGGCTCACCGAAAGCACAGCCAACTTTGAAAAGCACAGCACAGACCGACTCACCAACACAGTTCTTGCCACTGGTGTCAGACTCGTAGCCGGCGTTGCAGATGCAACGGTAGCTTCCCCTCAGGTTCTCGCAGATGCCGTTCTGGCAGATGTCCGGGTCCAAGGCGCACTCATTGATATCTGGGAAACATCATATTTTATTCAGATGATGCTGAAGATTTTTTAACAACACTGTGGTTACTTTCAAACGTCCTGCTCACCCCTGCCATCAGCTGTGATGCCGATGCCACTGCTGCACACGGCCTGGAACTCGGCTGGGCAGAAAGGATGTGATGAGAATTAGATTTGAGCTGAATGTTCGGCTGCGAGAAAGTTATCATTTAGACCATAACTGCTGATCAAGCGTAAGATGAACCAAACCTGAGTTTCTGGCAGGGCAAGGTTGGCAGGGCTCCCCAAAGCCATGTTCCGGATTGGCACAGCAGCACTCCGACTTGGTCACTGCGCCTGGGAACGGGCGCGAGCACGTGCCCATCTTGATGGCGCCGTAGCAGGTGGTCCGCATGTGTGTGTCCACGCACACTCGACCATCCACGTCGACAGCCAGGCCCGGCGGGCACTCGCAGCGGAAGGAGCCCTCAGAGTTGATGCAGCGGCCGTTCATGCAAATGCCGGGTGTCTGACACTCATCGATATCTGGCAGAGAGACGGTGCATCACATCGGGTCAGTTTGTCATACAAGACTATAACAACCAGAATTACAGCCGGTTTCCTGCAGAATGATTTATTGTTTGCATCACACTCTCACAACTACTTCAAATGTTCTTTTTGTGCGTGCAGAGTTATTTTGTCCTGCTGTGTGCAGCGATGAAAAAAGAATAAAAAGTGTTGGTTTAGTTTGATGTTTGGGACTGAAGATGAAAATCTTGTTGTTGGTGATAAATTTGTAATAAACTCTCAGAGTCTGCAGGTACATGAAGACAGAACGAGGCCACACGAGTTTAGATGATCTGGTTTTTGTGTGTTTTGGCCGTGCGAGCGCTCTCTGTGCTACGGTACGATCATCACGGGAATGGCGGCTCCTCTTGAATGCTGAAGACAAAATCTCTCGACAGATATTCAGAAATTCATCAATCTTTCTTTTTCTGGGCTCTGCATGAAAGCATTTTGGGGGAAGCCTCAAATACTCTGACTACTGAAGCAAAACTTCAAAAGGTCAACGGAGAATCTGCAGAATTTCAAACAACACCAAATCTGTCATCGCCGTTTCGAAGCAGAACGTCTTTGGCTGACTGTTAGTCTGCGTTTGCACTTAATAAACCGACATACCGGTGCAGTAGCGCCCGCTGGGTGCAAGTGCAAAGCCGGGCTTGCAGATGCACTTGAAGCTGCCGTCCTCGTTGATGCACATGCCGTTCAGACACATGTTGGTGGTGGCGCATTCGTCGTGATCTAGAGCGGACGAGAGGAAACGTTCATAGAGCTGCTGGCTTACGTGAGCTTCAGCCTTCTCTGCTTTTGCTTCTTACCAATGCAGTTCTTTCCATCAGGCGTGAGCTCGAAGCCAGCATTACAGATGCACTGAAAGCTCCCTTCAGTGTTGACGCAGCGCCCATTGCGACACATCACTCCGTTCACAATACACTCATCGATATCTTAAAAAGAGAAGAAAGACGGCTCCTTCAATGCTCTCTGAAAGTAAAAAACTTGAAAGGAAAACACAGATTTTCTGATATGACTTTGTTTTCACAGACATACCAATGCAGGCCTGCTTTGTGGGGGTTCCCTGATACCCCTCGTGGCACTTGCAGTGGTACGATCCATCTGTGTTGACACAGTCTCCATTGACACATGGATTACTCACACATTCATCCACATCTGGAGCGGGAAAATAAGATAAGAAAGGTCAGAATACACGAACACCACGCTTCACATTTCAGACGTTTGAATCAAGTTCCTTAGACTGGCAGAAGATGGCAGTGCAGTGCATGCAGTTAACTGCGGCGCTGCATGGACCCTCCGCAGCATGCAGCGTGTGTCTTACCAATGCACTCCCCGCGAACATCCTGTTTATAGCCCATGTTGCACTCGCAGCGGTAGCTGGTCGGCGTTGGGATGCAGCGTCCGTTCAGACACAGGTTGGTGAAGTGTTTGCACACGTCCACCGTTTCATTCACAGTAACGGTGCCTGAGAAGACAAAACAGGCCGTGAAGCAGACATCATCTACATCTCATCTAGAAGAATCAGATGCACAGAGGGACAGACTTATGTGCTGCACGCTTCCTCCGTTGTTCCCAAACGTTCCTCCTCCGTTGTTCCCAAATGTTCCTCCTCCGTTGTTCCCAAAAGTTCCTCCTCCGTTGCCGATCCCTCCGTTACCGTTGCCGTTGGGGAACTTGAATCCATAGGGGTAGTGTCCATTGTGGTGTTGAGAGAAACCGTGTACTTGAGGAACGCCCACAATACACAGACGCCTGAACTCATCTACCAGAGAAGCAGAGCACAGATCAGTGGATCCCAACAACTGTTTGATTCAGAGAGCCAAGAAAAACCATTTACGTGGATCATTACAGAGATGTGGACTGAAAGGCCTCGACTGCTTAACCCTTTAAGACCATAGAACCAAGTCCGCCAGAGCTTATATTATATGTTTACATGCTGTGGAGCCATTTTTGGGAGCATTTCAAGTTGCTATACATCAATACAACCATTACAGCCCAGATTTTAATAATATGTCTGCATTAAGTGCATAGTAATTACATAAGTTGCAAAAAAGTGCAATAAACTACAAAAAAATTGAAAATCGTTTTTGTTTTTTTAACATATATTTCTAGTTAAAGAAATTTAAGAGGCTTATCCCTCAAAACTGTAAATACAAAAAAGTTGCACAAAATAGTTTCCCACCACAGGAAATTTATTTTAAGTGTCTTCATAGTTTTATTTTTGAAATACACCAATTTTTATACACTGCAGGAAAAACGAAAATAAATATTATAATGCAAATTTGCAAAAAAGCAGCATATGCATCAAAATAAACTATTTCCAGCAGTGCAATATGAGTCCTGCGCTAGCTTACGTGGTTGCAGAGCTACCGGGATTTAAAAGTAGTTGCGCAAAACGGAGCGTGCCCGCTCTGACCGGTTTTAAAGGGTTAAAGGGAGGTTTTCCTTCCCACCCTTGACAAGTGCTTGTTTGTAGCAGGGTTTTCTCTCCATTATTGTAAAACCTTTTCCTCACAACAGAAGCACCTCGAGGTGACTGTGTTGTGTCTATATGAATACAAATGAGCTGAACTAAACATGAGAGACGTGTCCTCTTTGCTGTGTGTCACATATACTCACCAGAGCCTCTGACGGGACACATCTCAGGGATCTGCCCTAGAGCCCAGCATCGTCCCGTCTCACAGCAGCACTGCATCTTGGTGTACTGACCGGTCAGATCTGCAGCACAGCGACCGTTTGCCAGAGCAGAGAAACAGGTTCCCGCTCGCTGATCTGCAGAAAGAGACAACAACAGCAACAACTTAAAGACTTCATGCCAACAGGACAGCAAAACAAAGCTTTGTCGCAGGCCGCTGAGTTACGACTGTGCTGCCCTCTGTGTGGTGCCTGGGAGGAAGTTTCTTTATAGGTTAGCAGTGGGAAAGGTTGCCTGGGCTTTCAACTAACAGCAGGCATCTGAAGGGCCTCCAAAAAAGAGGTCTTATTTGTTACAGTCGGCCAGGTCAGGGTCAATGGGGCAGGATGGGGGCGGGGCTTCAATGAGCGTATGTAAGGAGGTGACTGAGGGGGAAGCAAAAACCAAAGGACAGAAAAAATCAGGGCAAAGTGGCATTTTTATGTTTTTATAAACTGAAAGACGAACGTGAAGGAGATGTTTAAGAAAAGGAAAGGGAGCAGGGTGGGGGTCAGGGGGTCGATTAACTCACTAATGAGCCAGCAGTCTGGAATTAATCGGTTCCATGTGGCGCCGTTCTCGCCAATTAGAAAGAACATGCGGTGCTGCGTCTGCGAGCACACATACAGCACGCAGGCTCATGGTTACAGCAGCACTGACGTTTACCTTATATATGCTTTTCCACACAGTGCACGCAACCAGCTCCACAAACTATAAGATCCAGAAGGCTGAGCTTCAGGCACGGTGGAGGAGAAAGGGAGGTGCTGATGAGGATGGTGATGACTTCGATTGGATCCAGATGTTGGTTTGCTCACTAGTGTTGCTCCAGTGCACGAGCATATGCTTTCATTTGGGAGGTGTTTTTACAGACCGACTGACTGGACAGGTCTTCTTTTCTTTTTCTCGTCCAAACTCTCACCGTGTGACGGCGCATTAGGCTCTGATTACTGTCAGCGGTCCACTTCATCACAGCACAGAGCATCCAACAGAGACGAGAACAAACATGCTGCTTCTAAAACACGAGAGCGAGCGAGCAGGAGGCTCTGTAAAAGGATTCACTCCTGTGAGTTTACTCTAACCACAAAAACCAAAGAGATCATGTGTGGAGCTGAGAGTCCAACAGTCACAACAAGCTTGTCTTTTGTTTTTAAGCCCAGTTTTGATTGGTTGAAGTTCACTGATCTCCTCTTGGTTTCCTCTCAATCGAGCCTTTCCAAGGATGCACAGGAGCAAGACCAACATCAAACCGCAACCACAGAAGGAAGGCTCAGGAAGTGGATGTCAGAGGGATGTAATGGGAAAAATGGAGGAGGATGGGAGTGTGAGGATATTCCAGTGTAACTGTTCCACTTATAGATAAAAGGAGCACCGCTCCAGAGTAAATCACGGAGCTGAGGGAGCGAGCTGTGGTGCGAGCCATGCTTCAGGCAGAAGAAGGACGGTGAGAGAATAATGTCTTACTTTAGGGGAAAGGAGAATAACGGGGCTGAAAGTGATAAAGGGAGAGAAATGGCCTCGTATGAAGACAAACAGATGGAGAAGGACTGAATTCGGTGACTGGAGCACTGAGTCAGTGTAATGCAAACATACCACAGACACGTGCACGACCCTTTTTCATGTACTCTCACACTCCTGCCGGGAGCAACGAACACGCTGACCGAGCTAAAGAAACCACATTTCTCTCTGAGTGATGGAGGTCGAAGCACACGTATCGATTAGCTTTGGAAACGTGCAGGACGCACATTTCACTTCTCAGTCCTGACTTTAGAGGCCACAGCTTTGATGCTCAACAATCCCCTACATGACTGCGAGCTCTCTACCTGTGACATCAGCCCGCGCTGTGTATGCGCTGATGCACACATCTGCACACATCTGCACATCTGCGCAAGGCTCTTCTTGACATTTTCACACAAAGCTCCACTTTTTCCAAAACAAAGTCAGCGAGCCAAATACCTTCCACGGATGATGGATGACATATGTGAAACTAGGAAATAACTTAAATATAGGAATGTTACATTTAAGAAAGCTCGATGGAAGCAAAGAGGCTGCTTTTCCCTCTGATGTTTGAAATTGTCAGACAGGCTGACGGTGAGTCGTCTGTTTTGGAGCAACAGGACACATTAATGCCTGGCTGCGTTTCACTGTAGCTCCATATTGGGGGGGGGGATTGTAGGGGAGTCCATATGGGAAAGCAGCAGAAAACGTGTATATATTAACTTTGTACTCGCTCATATTTAATCATGAAAGTTTGCAGTTTTGTCACATCGTCACCAGTGTTGGTCAAGTTACTTGAAAAAAGTAATCAGTAACTAATTACTGATTACTTCCCCAAAAAAGTAATCCCGTTACTTTACTGATTACTTATTTTCAAAAGTAATTAATTACTTAGTTACTTAGTTACTTTTTAAAAACAGGATTTACAACCTGAATAGGTGATAAAGTGATAGATCTTTCAGCCCAATTCTACTTTTTCTGCATAATCATCATACAAAATGTAATCAAATGGAAAAGTCTCTTTTTAAAACTTGTTTTATTAGTTTTAATCTTTTAACTTTATGCATCAAGCAAACATTTAATTATCTGCAACATTCTCTGACTGGAAGAAATTAGTTTAACATTTAAACCTATTTTCTGCACATTCCAGCACATAAAATAAAATATTTTTTGTGTTTACACTCAGTCTTTCAAATAGATGCAAGTAAAACACAGCAGAAAATAAATAAAGTCAAAGACTAGCGGTCCTGTTGCTCTATTTTCACCTGTAAAGCAGGAGTGGGGTAGGCGGAGGGTTACCCTGGTGCAGGTGTGCAGCGGTCGGTGGAAGAATCCGCGAGTTTCTCTGTGAGTTTCCCATTACGTCGTAGCTACTCGGTGTTTGTTTGGAAGTTTAGGGGTTTTTTCTCTGTAAAAAGAAGTTTTCTTCCCACGCACAACGGACACTAATGTTTTTGTCACTTTTTATGGAATCAAACTCAAAGTAAGGTCAGTACTTCCACGTTTAAACGCTGCACGCTCATACTCTCTCTGCACTCGATATATGATCCATTGTTGATCTGCACACAGCTGTTGTCACGAACGTCGCACTCGCTTACGTCACTGTCATGAGACATTCTCGCAAAAAAATCACGGTTTTAGTAACGCAGTAACGCAGCGTTCCTACGGGAAAGTAACGGTAATCTGATTACTGTTTGTGCAATAGTAATAACTTACTTTACTCGTTACTTGTAAAAAGTAATCGGATTACGCGTTACTGCCCATCTCTGATCATCACACACTGATTCCTACAATGATGTTGCATAGAGAGGCCACTTTCACAGGTAAATCATCATCAATCATATTACGAGGCTCATAATATTTATGAGAATATAAATATCAACTGTCCCTTTGCATTTCTGCTCATCCTCGTCCAGACGGTCTCCGTTAACACTCCAGAGTCTGACTCCACATGTCAGTTTGTTACTGTGTGTGAGTCACTGTGTGAATGAGTCACAGGGATGCTAACATTAGCAGACTAATGCTGTCAAGGACAAATAATGTGTGTAAGTTTGTTTTCCCACACATGGCGACCACAGGTCTGCCGCTCGATTCACCAGAACTCCACTCACAGGAAGCGGCGAAGGAGGGAGGGAGGGAGGTTACCAGCCAGATGTGGAGCTCTTAGCAAGCCAGGGGGCGAGGAAGTGCACAACTGTCAGAGAAAGAAACGTCGAAACTGTTTATGTGTGACTCACCCACACATCTGGAGCCATCTGTGCTGGAGATGTAGCCTCGTGGGCAGGTGCAGACGTAGCTGCCGGCGGTGTTGGTGCATTCTCCTCCGTCACACACGCCGGGAACGGTGCTGCATTCGTCGACGTCTGAAAGAGGCCGTTACATCATAAATACCTCGGTTCATCTGATCGTGCAGCACATCTGCTGATGTTCACATGTTCGGTCCTTTGTTAGGATGCAGTAGCACGCTGCAGTAAAAGTTTATTACACTGGAGCCAGAGTTTCTCCCTCGGGGCAAACTGAAGCAAACCAAATGGATCTGCAGCCTGACAAAGTGGAATGACTTCACTTCTGGTTTGTTGTGTTCTGGCTAAAACTCGAGCTCATCAGCCAAACGTGTAAATAGCAGGAGCAATCGCACAGTAAACCACACGGCTCGGAGAAGGACCAATGCATCAAGGTAACATCAAAACAACCAATCAGATTACAAAATATCAAACAAACAGAATCACAGGCTGTGAACGGGACATGTCCAACTAACACAGAACCTTTTCATGCACGTCTCCTTCGCTCTTACATTCAGTGTCGTGGCCATGATTAAGCAGAAAAAGCTGCTGGTGGACAGCGTGCACTGCCACCCGATCCTCCAGCGTGGCTGCCAGTAAGTGTGTGAAATAAGCAAAGAGAATAAATTCATGCACAGGTTTCCGTTAAAACGAGTCCTGTTGTGCAATGAAAAAAAAAATAAACAGTATGGGGTAAATGTAGTAACCACCGTTGCTTTCAATCTATAAATTAGACTTGAGGCTAAATTCAGGATAAAAGCCAAACGGCGTGACTCAGACTTATGCTGGTCTAAGAGCACCGAGGTACGACAGCGTCGAGCTCAAGTTGTATTATCCTGTGAGAGAGCTCCTTGTTGCTCCATGATGAGCGAGCCCAAAGTTTTATGGTGTGTAACGCTTATTTATCCATACATGTAATCACTGCGCCACCGCTCGCTATAATTACAGCATCAGCTCGTGCAGCAACGCACAAGTGAGTGTGCTGAATGCGATCAGCTAGAAAAGTGTTTGTCTTTGCAGGAGTGAAGAGTGTGTAACTTAAATCCCCTTTGTCTCTATGTCTCAGTGTGCAGCTACAGGCCGTCCCCCCCCCGCTGACAGCAGTGGCAGGAGGCCGAGGTGAGGCTGTAAAAGCCCAGGCAAATAAAGCTTACGTCAGCAACAGCAAGCCAGACATGACTCCACGCAGAAACAGCGCTTGAGGGACAGCCTGTGTGTGTGAAAGGAAACATGTGTCACCTGAATAAATGTCTGCGAGCAGCCATCGAGTCTGCTACGTGTGCACGACTGTGTGTGCATGAAAAACTCCCACAGACATGTAGATAAGCTGGAGTGTAATATTCATTTTTTAATCTAATTGTGACTTTTATTTGTGAAAACCAGAGTAGATGCATGTGAATCTGAGGGCAACAGTGAGTCTCTGTGCAGTGATTATGTCTCCCAGCTGTTCAGCGTTTCTTTGTTCAGCACTAACAGCTGGTTTTGAGCCAAAGCCTTTCCACCGTGTTTATGGAAGAAAAATGAAAGGCGAGGCAGAAACAGGGTACGGAGGGTAAAGAGCCGACCGAGCTCAACAACAGGTGTCCCGGTGGGTTCAGGTACTGTGTGACACCCACGACATCTTAACCGCTCCAAACACGACTCCTCTAACAATGAAAGCTCTCATTGTGGCCGCTTGTTCGATAAAAGCCGCTCCCACAGGATCTGGTCTGATTGTGAGGGAGATTTCACTAAACACGGGTTTCCTGCGAATCCGTGACCTACACGCCACAATTGTCCTTTTGTTTTTCACAAGCTTTGCAAACACTAAAGTCTTACTCCTTCACTCTGCATGAGTCAAACAAACAAACGGCATATAAATAATGAAAACAACACGAGGGTTCGTTTTTCAACCAAATTTCAAAATAATTTAATAATAAGACCAAAAGAAGTCGTTTGTTTCACACGACACTCCTTATTTCAGCTTTTTTCAGAGGATAAAACCGATTTCATTGCTGTCACCTGTTATTATTATGATCATACTCATATTCTGTTACTGCTTCAGTCCCAAAGTCTCAGGCAGGCTGTTGCCAGACAGGCAGCAGGATACTTTCACAATAAATATCTGCTCAAATGTCTCCCAGGCCACATCAATGAGAGGTCTGAGTAATCAGATTACATTGTGTCTTGGTGGTCATCTATGATCTGATTTTAAATGGGAAATATTTGGTGGGAACTCTTGTGGTGCTTTGACCAGTACTACAGTTCACACTCAGCTCCTTTTCTCTTCTCATCGCTGCGTTCATGCTGCAGATGTCAATAAAGTTGTGGTCGTGAATCTTTAGCATCTGGTTCAAGGCTCCAGCCAGAGCGCGTATTTCTAACCAGCAGGTAGTTTCACATTTTTCAAACAGCTCAACAAATATCACAAAACATACAAAGTGTTTCTGTGCCGCTGGACCCACAACACGTCCACAAGCTAAAGGCACACAAGCTAGCAAGAATTAAATGTAAGTGTGTGACACGGACGGACAGGGAGCAACAAAAGGAAACAACAATAAGATAAATAAAGATAAAATACAGGGGTTCGGGTTACCCAACCCTACAACCCTAAAATGAGGTGAAAGGTTGCAGTGATGCATCCTGTTGGGACGGGTGCAGAGCAGGCTGTGGTGTTCATGGTCAGTATCAGGCTAAATCAAGGGTAGTAGATGTTAATTCAAATTTAAGATGATCATCTGCTTACAGGTCACGAGGGCCGGTGTCCTGCAGGTTTTTAATGTGTCCTTGATCCAACACAGCTGATTTAAACGACCTCCTCAACATGTCCTGACGTTCTCCAGAGGCCTGGTGATGAACTCATCATGTGATTCAGGTGTGTTGACCCAGGGTGAGATCTAAACCCTGCAGGACACCGGCCCTCGAGGCCTGGAGTTCCCACCCCTGCCTCAGGTGTTTCATACATCCTGCTTCAATAAATAAGCTCCTTCTCTTCTCACTGTAAATCCTGAGCTGAGCTGGCGCTTCGCTAAAATCACGTCTGTGACTCGTCCGCCCCATTTCCTGCTCCGTTCACGGAGACATAAATTACTTTTTGTGCATGACGGTAACTGCCTCTCATGAATGTGAAGGTGGGAACCAAAGTTCCCAGCAAATATAAGCAGTTGTGTTCTTCTGGTATCTGCTGCTGCTCATAAAGCAGGACAATGATCCACACGCAGACGCACCCGCGGTCTTGTTCAGCAGAGTAAAATCATCTGGCTCAAACAGTTTCTGTAATCCTCTCAGACGACTACGAATCGGCTTCGGTCCAACAGACACAACCCCCGCCTCGCTAACGATCCGACTGTTTAGCCTGGGCATCGTTTAAATTCCAATCAACACGCTGTAATGTGAGCTCGTGTGCGTGCACGTGCTTCAGTGTGTATTTATGCGCACATGTCAGGACTACTTTAACTTTGGACACACTTTTAAAGCGCCTGTGGAGATTTGTCCCAGCAAACCCGGAGTTATCGTAAAGTCTCGACTGCCTCACTGTTAAATTTACTTTTAGAGGTTTTTTATTTTTGACACGATTGTGTCCATTTAATGCTTTTGGTTAATTATCTGTAGCCAGTAGATGCAGATTAGCACCATGAACTCAGGAGGAAAACAATGCCTTGCTCAAGAACGCTTAAGAAAGATAGACGGGAACTCATCCGACTTACTCGCTGCTCACTTTATTTATGCAGATTTTTTTCATACAGTCGTTCTAAAATATTCTTAACTCTTATTTGGAGGCTTACCTTCACATTTGTGGGTGGTTTCGCTCTGGCGGTGGCCAGCAGGGCATTTACATTCATAAGAGCCGACGGTATTGATGCAGTTGCCCCCAGAGCACAGCCCTGGCACTGCCTGGCACTCGTCCACATCTACAAAAAGGAAGCAAAGACACTGAAATTAACGACAAGCAAACGCACATGAGAACAAAGGTTGTAGTGATTACTGGAGTCCCCAAAGTTTGGGGGGAGCAGCGTCTTATAAAGATGAAATCTGCAAGATGCAGCGTCCATGGTATCAGTTAACCCTTTAAAACTGGTCGGAGCGGGCACGCTCTGTTTTGCGCAACTACTTTTAAATCCCGGTAGCTCTGCAACCACGTAAGCTAGGGCAATAATTCTTTTTGCATATGAAACCGGAGGAGTTGTACTTACATCTTATACCATCAGCTTGTCCTCGGTCACAGTTTCCTTCCACATATAGCTTTGCAAAAACTGCATAAAAAGCACTTGCAGCAACAAAAACATAATATTCCAGAAACACGCTTTGCTGATCCGATCAGCTGTTTGTAACACTTCCTACATTGGAATAGACGTCAGCGCAAACTATCGCATGTCCGCCATGACCTGCCCGAAACCGGAAGTGACGTCATTTTCGCGGAAATGTAGTTTTTTACCGTCCGGGCCTCAATGAGCCTATACTGGTGTTTTTAAAAGTTATGTTTGACTTCATGACTTTCTGTGTGGTTTCTGGGATGCTTAGGACTCATATTGCACTGCTGGAAATAGTTTATTTTGATGCATATGCTGCTTTTTTGCAAATTTGCATTATAATATTTATTTTAGTTTTTCCTGCAGTGTATAAAAATTGGTGTATTTCAAAAATAAAACTATGAAGACACTCAAAATAAATTTCCTGTGGTGGGAAACTATTTTGTGCAACTTTTTGGTATTATAATCTAGGCTGTAATGGTTGTATTGATGTATAGCAACTTGAAATGCTCCCAAAAATGGCTCCACAGCATGTAAAAATATAATATAAGCTCTGGCGGACTTGGTTCTATGGTAGGTCTTAAAGGGTTAATGACGGCTCAAAGGATCTTTTTGTGTCTCAAATACTCTCTCGCTGTAACTCTCCCCTGGTTTTTCTTTTTGCTAAGCGAATGAGTTAAAACAGGCACTGACTTGGCCGCTTCAGCTCTTGCCTGAACAGGAAATGGCTTTTTAAATGTACATTTTCCCAGCATTCAATGTGAGTCACTTTTACCAGTATTGGGAACATGTCAGTGGGCGTACTCCTTTCAACATAAAAACATACAAATGGGAATACCTCTGATGTTGTCTGGGGCCGACGCTAAGTAGAGTCAGAGCACCGTGAGTGGCTAATCCCTCAAAAACAGTGAGCAACATGAATAAATCTGCATACGGTGCTGCTTTAATGGGAAACAGTTTCAGATCTACTGTTAATGAGCTCTCCGTGGCTCAGGCTGAGAAAGAAAGCTACTGGCCAACATCCTGACGCGGAGCCTGGAGCTCAGTCCTTACATTTGGATTCAGAGTCATGTGTGCTTTGTGCTGCTGCCAGACAGACGCTGCTCCTGGCGCTCTGGCCATGAGGTATCTTTAGTGTGTGAGTGAGTCAAAGACAAGAAAAAGACAGAAACAGATATTCTGAGAGAGATGGAGGCACAGACAGACTCCTGGAGAGGAGTTAGCGACACATGAGCAACCTGGCAACAAAAGAAAGGAGGCTGAGGAGCTCAATGGAAATCAATGACTGGTTCCACATCCTTTACATTTGCCAGTTACCCCATAAATAAGACAATTATACGTATAGATGAGTGAACTGTGGAATTACCATCTCATCAGACACACTAGGCCTACAAATCTAAAATAAAGCTGAATACTTACCGTAAGCATCTACCTGCACTCTGACACTTGTGTGTCTGGACTTTCTGGGCCTTGCTCTGCTCTACAAGCGATGCACTATGTCAGTGGTCCCCAACCCCCGGGCCTCGGTCCGTGAGTCGTTTGGTACCGGGCCGCGAGAGTTGAGGCTCAGGTGTGAAATGTGTGGTTTTCAGGGTTTTTATCGGTTTTCAGCGTTATTTTGTTATTGTTTTTATGTTTACTCGGTTTTCCTGGGTCTTTTCACGTGTGTTAGGAATAAATCTTCTTTTTTTGGTACCGGTACTAGTTTTATTTTGTTGTGTTTATCCGCGACACCTTAAAGGCCGGTCCGTGAAAATATTGTCGGGCATAAACCGGTCCGTGACGCAAAAAAGGTTGGAGACCGCTGCTCTACGTCACCTGACAGAGGCGAAACTAGCAAAAACTGCATCTGCACACAGCTGGCTTGAAGCTGTAAAGAAATAAAGCTGCAGCTAAACAACAAGCATCTACATACATCCTGTCAGTTATTAGGTTTAAGGCTTTAGCTGAGTTTAGCACTGTCTACACTGTCCCAGCAGGATGAAGCAACAAAGGGCCTGACTGTGATCACTGTGCAGGGGACATGACCTCCACATGAGGCATACATGGAGAAGGCCTCAGGTTATAAGACATGCACGCAGAGGGAATCCGGTTTTATCTGAGGGGGTGTCGATCAAAGAGGGGGACTCTCCGTTCATGTTACTGTCGCTCTGCTCGCCTGATTTTATCTCTGCGTTATGTCTACACTGCATGTGTTAAAGAGCAGTAATGTCAGGACACATGTGGATGCTTGGTGAGGGTGCAGCTCTCGGTGGAAGCAGTTTGCTGTCTGTGCAGATTCTTTGCTCTTCGTCTCGCTGTGGCTGTGAGCGGATCCTAACCCTGGGATTGGTGGATTGGACTTTTAGTTTGAAATGTCTCTGATTTTGTTTCTGTCTGTGTTTTGATTCTGTTTGTTATTCCAGCTTTCCCAGTGTTTTCCTGTCTTTATATGATGTTTAGCATGAATCTCTGTGTTTGGTATTCACTTCTGGTCTACTTCCTGTTTGAAGCGTAGTTTGCTGTTGTTCCTCGGTGTTTGTAACTGCGTCGCCTTGCATTGATGGTTTTCACGTGTATTCTGCTCCCTCGTGTGCGTCGCTGTCAGGTTGTTTGGTTGTGTTCCCTTTTGTGCGTCCCTCCTTGTATACAGCTCGTGCATTAGCCAAAATAAAAGCCTCATTTCATTCGTTTTGTTCTCACTACATGCATTTAGTCCCTCACTAGAAAACAAACCTTCACGTGTTGTTGAGCCATCATGTTTAAAAGATCCTGCTTTTACATAATGGAGCTGCCTCTAAGTGGTTAATGATCCTTCATATTAGGGATGCAACGATACCAAATTTTTAAACCGATACGATACCGATACTTGGATCTGAGTACTTGCCGATACTGAGTACAAAAACCGATACTTCTACCACACACACACACACACACACACACACAAATACAATGAATTGGAAGACAGGTTTTATTTTATTCTCTGCTGATAAAAAATAAAATCGTAATAAAAATGACCACAAAAAAATTTCAAGTGAAAAATAAGCACTTCTGTTAAATTAATTGTTAAAATTATTAGTAATTTAAGAAAATATCACTGAACTATTGGCACTGTCTCGAGCTTTCAGAATAATAAATAAACACTTCTGTTTGGAATAAAATAAATACAAATTAGGTTTGAGAATAAAATAAACTTTTAAATTATTGCAGAGTGTCCAATTTCATATCGCAGCTCGAGTATGCTGAGAAGACGGTGCAATCCTCTGTTTTCCACGACCGGCATTGGCTGGTCATCCAGAGCGATAAAATGAGTCAGAGCCTCTGTTATTTTAACTGCCCGTGGATTTTCTCTTGACATTTTTCATCGCTTTTCCAAAACCTGAGTTAAAGTTGGCTGTTCCACACTGCTGACATTTTGTTTAGCCTAGCTACAGCAGCCACCAGTTTCTCTTTTTTATCTGGAGCTGCCAGTCTCACTCGCCTAACCCTGTGCCTGTTTAGCGCGGGATGTCCCCCTAGTGGCCAATCTAAAAAACTACAACAGAAATGACAAGCCACCCTCTGATTTATGAAATAAGTTGGTATCGGTTCATGGTATCGGTTAACTTTTACGAGTATGAGTACACACACATTTTACAGTATCGGCCCCGATACCCGATACCAGTATCGGTATCGGTGCATCCCTAATTCATATATTCTAATAAAATGAAACTTCCTGTTTCACTGAAGCCGTCGTAGCTCATTAGGTTGTGGATGCACCAAATCTGGTTCACTATCAGGACAAATCGCTTTCATTTGGAAAAAAACAAAACAGTGTTTGAACTTTCCTCAAAGTTTTTCCCATTAGGACTGTGAAACTAATAAACTGACAGGCTGAGGCTTTATTTCCTCAGCATGTCACACATTTGGAGCAAATAGTTCAAAACAACCAAACTACGTGTCGGTCGACTCCTGTCCTTTACCGTTCGTGGCCCGTTACGCGTGCGGCGTCACCGCTCGGACAGCTTCAGCTAAATTAAGCTCGTATCCGGACTCCTGTGTACATGTAAACACGCTGTGTGCTGTTATCACTAGTCTGAGGATGTTGTACAGCTGAGACGATGATGGATAAAGTGATGGTTTGGATGTTTATCGTGCTGTGTGTGCGTGCGTGTGTTATTACGTGCGTCCTTTTTCATCTCTGTTAACATGAAGCGGTGAAGACGTTCTGCCAGGTGTGTATACAAGAAGAGAGAGCGAGGGCTGACCTTGGCAGGCTCCAGTGCGGATGTTGGGTATGAAGCCTCGTCTGCAGGGGTGGGGCTGGGCAGGACACTGCTCGCAGGGGTGGCCCCACGCTCGGCCAATGGTAGCGCAGCACAGAGTTTTGGTGCAGACGATTCCACTGAGCTGGCCCTGACACATCTGGTTGTTCACCTGGGTGAAGCATGGCCCCGTCCTGTAGTCTGCAGTACAACAGTGAGATCAATCCTTTGTTAATTGGTGGCTGACCTAATACTTCATTGATTAAGCAGTGATTCATTTCCTGCAGCACATCTGGTGCAGGATTAAATGAAACCACACAGTGCATTAATGAGACATTTCTAAATAGAGGAGGTATGTTTCCTGCAAGTCTTTTCACTTCTTGCTGCTTCTCTTTGTTTACTACATTTTGGTGCAACATTTTGATGACTCGCCTTTCAAACACATGCCTGCAGTTTAGTTTCTTTAAACGTATCGAGCACTGGCTTAAAAACAAGAGGAGACAAGTTTAGGAGTCCAAGACTTTCGATAAACAACAGGAGGCTTGGTTCCACTAAAACAGGTTCAGATTTCAAGATTTCAAACATTAGCTTATTAAATTTGCTCACATCAGGCTGTAAAAGCGGTTTCACTCAGCAGGAATTTGGCGATCTGATAAGAACAACTTCTGCTTCTATTAGAACCACATTCAGCGGACAAACTGAAGCACGTTTCAGCTCTTTAACTAGGAGCTGACAGCAGGCTAAACAGTGCAGCTTATAATTTCCGTCACAGCTATGACTCAACCAGCTAAATAACCACCACAGAAGAAATGAAAGGGCCTTTGAACACTTCTGTAATCTATCGTGGGGACAATGCCTTTTATTTTGGCTGTGCAAAAACACATTGCTGCTAATGACCGACACTAATGTTGTGTTTGAAATGAACGCGAGCATCGCAGACGTCAGACTGATTCGTGCAGCTTTTTGCAGCAGCCTTTGTTTTTGGACATGCATGTATTTTTCTAGACTACACACACATGGTAACACCGGCAAAAATAATTGCAGCAGAAAAGCAATGACCACTCTCGTGCTGCGCTGCTGCCTGCCAGTGTAAATGCATAATCTTGTTAACTGCACTTCACAGATCAGACTCGGTGAGCTCACGCTGAAACCATTTCACCAACACGATGTTCGTCCCCTCAGTCACAGCCTAATGATTGCTTCTCTTGTGGGAGAAAGCCTATTAAGTTCTCTGCAGTGGCGCCAAACTTAATATAGCCTTCATTAAAAGAAAAGTACGAGAGAAAAAGAAGCAGATTGTTAGATTGACTAACTATGAAAGGAAAGGCTAACTGCATGGTTGAGACAGAGAGCTGCCCGCTCAGCTCTGGAGAAAGAAACGAGATGAAAGATTGGAGGATTGGAGGAGTGGTGGCTGTCGTTCTCCAGTCTTATTGCCCTTATTCGTTCCTTGTGCCGTATGAAAGGGGATGACTGAGAATGGGCCAAAAAGTAGGAGAGGCAAAAAAAAGAGCAGAAAGTAGGTCAAACTGAGCACGCAGCAGTTTGCAACTCTCACCCATCTGTCTTCGTTTCTCTTTGTCTACTTTAGCTCTGTTTGTCTTTCACTCTAGTCGGCTTCCTGCTCGCCTCCCTCATCTGCTCTTTGAGCTTTCATCTTCACGTGACCTGGTGTCACATGGCCAACTGTATATGATGCATTTTTCTCATGGTTAGCTCTAAAGCAACGCGATGCGTGCAAACGCCTCTGTGCACAACAGAAATGCACATTTAATTCCAGATTAAAAATGAATAAAACAGAAAAAGAATAAAGCTGCTGGGAATTTATCATTTACATTTTTGTCAATAAATCCAGTGCAATCAATGATAAAGGTCTAACTAATAACACTTTATCAAAAAATACTGGTTTCTGAACAACTGTGACATAGAAGAATAGCTTCACACACACACACAGACCTACAGACAGACAGACACACACACACACACACACACACAGCGGGTTGAAAGACAGATAAGAAAAGCAAACATATTCCGACTGCTTCACCCGTTAAAACCAAACTGTTTAACACTAGGTTTACTAACCTGCGCAAATTTGCGTAACTTCCCTAAACCCAACTCCCCCTAGAATTACTGGCTTTTTTATTTTCTGGTGCAAGTCCCGAGGTGTTAATCACCCCTGCTGAGATTTTCACAGGTCGTCAGCTTGTTTCTCCTCCAGCTTTTGTTGTGCAAACCACCCATTATCCTTGAGGCCTGGCACATTTGCATTTGTTTACTCTGAGTTGCTCAGAATCAAGTCAGGCCAAACCTCTGTGTTACAACTTTCAGAAATGCCTGCCGTATCTATACAAAATATCCCACACATTGACTGACCTGCAAATATAAAAGACACACATTCACATCTCATTGCCACATTACATATGGGTTATATAAACCCATTTAGAGTGAAGTTCATGTAAATTTACCATTCTCTATTTGTTTATCTTCTGACAACGTAAGATTACAAGTGTGCTCCAAAGCTTCCTTTGCCTGTTAGACGTGGGAATGCTGCAGACCATCAGAGAGTGCACGGTACATCAAGCCCGCAGAACAGAGCCGGACTGGAATTTGTCAGTTCATGAACTGATGGCATTCATTTCAATCCTATTTGTAAGAGCAATCATGTGTCCTGTTGGTGCCATTGTGGATTGCTGGTCAGAAGGATTTCTGGTGCCAGTAATCAAAGAGACAATGCCCCGAGATAGATTCATTTCAATTATGCACCTCCAATTTGATGACAGGGACACGCGGGCAGAATGGGTGAAAACAGACAAATTCAGACATCTGGACACGCTTCAACGAGAACTGTGCTAAGAGTTTCACTCCAGGAGAACACATGACCATAGATGAACAGCTGTTCCCTACCAAGGTTCGTTGTCCATTCACACAGTATATCGCAACCAAGCCAGACAAATTTGGGATCAAGTTCTGGATGACCACGGATTTGGACACCAAATATGTCTGCAGTGCATCTCCTTACTTGGGAAAGGACCCCAGTCATCAGAAGGGAGAGAGGCTGGCAGAGAACGTGGTCATGAAACTGATGGAGCCGTTTTTGGATGATGGGAGAAACGTCACAACGGACAGTTTCTTTACTTCACTGTCACTGTCGCACAGACTGCTGCAGCGCAAAACAACGTTACTGGGCACGGTGAATAAAGTCCGGCGTGAACTTCCTCAACTTGCAAAAGATACTGCAAAGCGAGAGGTATTCTCCACTTCAGTGCTTAGAAGTGGCGGTGTCTCCTTGACAATTTATGCACCTGAAAAAACAAGACTGTGTGTGTTCTAAGTTCCATGCACCAAGACGTGACGATCGGTGACGACAGAAAGAGGAAACCCAACACGATAGCAGACTATAACCACATGAAGGTATGTGAATGTGTGTACAATTTTACACCAGTGCTACAATGTTTTCTGATGTGTGCTATACAGGCCTATAGAAAAAAACATATACTCATGACTCTCTCTCTGCTTTTACAGTGTGGTGTAGACGTGTTGGACCAAATGGCGCGGATGTATTCCGTAAGAGCAGCAACACGCAGGTGGCCAGTAGCGGCTTTCTACAATATGCTGGACCTGGCGGCGGTGAATGCCTACATTTTGTACAAGGCATGTACAGGGTGGACAGGCAAAAGAAGATTGTTTCTGAGTCTTCTAGCTCAGCAACTTCGTTGCTGATTCATGCAGCTCAAGGAAATATTAGCACAGAGGCAGGCTGCTGAAGCTGCTGCAGCTGCTGTGCCAGGGACTGTAAAGACAACGCAGTGCCAGGTGCAAGAGAGCTGCAACAGGAATCGCAGCAGGTTTACCTGTGCAACATGTCAGAAATTCACTTGTGCCAAATGCAAGGATGATGGACACTGGGTCTGCAAACGCTGTAAAGTCGGAAATACTTTGAAATAAAAAAGACTTGTGTACCCATATATTGTGAATGTGTGTCTTTTCTATGTAGGTTGTAACACAGAGGTTTTGCCTGCCTTGGATCTGAGTAAACAAATGCCAATGTTGCACAAACACACACACACACACACACACACACACACACAGCAAATCTGCATTTATTTGTCCCACAAGTGGAAAATCTGCATTGTCATTGCAAAAAAGTGGACAGTGCAAGACAAAAGCAGCTAAATAAAAACTGCACAAAGAGCACGGTATAGAAAGTGCACTATACAAACAATCTGGAAACATAAATATGGACACGTGTATTCAAAAATATTGGTGTATGTATACACACACACACACACACATCTATATCTACATATATATATCTATATATCTATATCTATATCTCTAATATATATATATATATATATGTATATATATGTATATATATACATATATATACACATATATACAGATATATATCTATATATATATATATATATAGATATATATACATTTATACATACATACATATATATATATATATATCTATATATATATATATATATATATATATATATATATGTATGTATGTATAAATGTATATATATGTATATATATGTATATATATATGTATATATATACATATATATACATATATATATATATTAGAGATATAGATATAGATATATAGATATATATAGATATATATAGATATAGATGTGTGTGTGTGTGTGTATAACTAGACTTTATGCATAATATGTAAGGTGTGGCTATATAAATATATGTACAACTCTGTGTATATGTGTTTATGGGCAGGCATGTAATGTAGTGACAAGGATTGACAAGAACTACCATGGTGTATTGTACGCTGCAAGTAAGGAAGGAAAGTAGCCTTGCAGGGAAGGAAAGACCTGAATCTCTCATGGTTGGGGGTTGGGGAAGGGTGTCTTTGCACAACAAAAGCAGGAGAACAATGGAGCTGAAGACCTGTGAAAATCTCAGCGGGGTGCCAAGAGGTGTTAGGGTCGGGGGGGGGAATTTACGCAAATCTGCGCAGTCTAGTAAATCTAGTAGTAGGGACTGCAGCAGGGAAAAAAAGGCTCAGTAATTCTAGTGTTAAATTGACATTAGAAAAGAAACAAAAGGAAGAAAATCCAAATAAAAAATAAAAGTCTTCCAGCCTCCTGTGTTTCATTTTGTCCCTGCATCAAAACTAAATCGACTCTCTCACGCTCGAATCATCGAACAACACTGCGTAGCCAAACGCAGCGGCCAAGTTCATCAGCGTATTCGTGTGTGCTAAATTAAATATATATGCATGCACATTCTTTCTCAAGCAATGCCCCACTGTTGTCTGTCTCTGACACACATTAACGCACAAGAATGTGTCTGCTTGTCTGTGTACATGATGGAAAACACAACATCTGCACGAGCTGCAGCGTTTAGCCAGGACTGGAGCAGCAATCACAGCTTAGCTGGAAAGAGTACCGGTGAATAGAGCTCTCCTGTGTGTGTGTGTGTGTGTGTGTGTGTGTGTGTGTGTGTGTGTGTGTGTGTGAGCCATGTGTTCAGGGTTTTGTTTGTCGAATTTGGAAACAAAAAAATAGCCTCAAGCATTCAGCCGAGAGTCCAACACGTGTGTCAGAGCGTGATGTCATCGGTGTGTTATACATGTATGTTTAGTAGACACATGAAAGCATGAGCACTGGGTTGGACGGGAGAGAAAATCCTGAACATGTCTGGCTGACAACATTTGGAAGCAATTTCGTGTAATTAAAGCTCAGAAAGATGAACAGATAAAAACATCCTGCTATCCTCACTCCTTACTCCTAAATCCAGTACCAAGGGACTCTGAAATCTCCTGTTTCAGCCACACATGCTACGGATGCTACGTTCACTCACTTTACTTTACTCTCCTGTTAGCACGGCTCGTGAACTTGCTTCAGTTTGTCACCAGCAGTGTGTCCGTGTATTAGCTCAGAGTCTGCTTAATGTGACTGTTGCACTTCCACCTCTGTTGGCTTATACAGTCAGCCATCAAACACTGTTAACAGAGTGCAAGCTTTCACATATGATCTTGTTTTATTAGTAAATCCTGTCTGGGACTTAAAGCACTCTAGGCAAACATTTTCCCACCAACTGTCTCCAACTATAGGATCACAAAGATGAAGAGGGCACGGGCCTGAGCACTGGGAGGAAAGAGAGGGGAAGAGAAATGGCACAAGGGAAGAAAAAAAATCTCATTTCAGACTCATTAATAATCGCTGAAGTATTTATAAAACTCCCAGGAGGGAAAGTCTGGGAAAATAAGAAACCCAGTAGTTTTTTTTTTCATGGAAATCAGGCTATTATTATTTATACATACTTGCCTATGACAGGAGTTCAACAAGTCAAATGAATAAAGCGTGTATGCAAAAGCCTTTGAATGTGTATGTGCGCGTGTTTACATATCTTTGTGGGGACCAAACATTGGATGTTTACTATCCGGTTGTTAAGTGATGACGTGACGAATCCTACTTCCTAAAGTAGTCTGCGTTTAATATGCTTTTGTGTTGTTAACATGTTTAATGTTTTGTATTTTCTTCTATTTAATCTCAAAAAGCTCCTAAAACAGTCAGTGATCACTGTTGACCTCCCTCGGCTTTTATTACCGCTAATCATTTATTTAAGCTCAGTTTTTAAAACCTTAGGATGTAACTACAGCCCAGCCCATGCAGCAGTATATGAATGACTAACCTCGTATTGTGGATGGATTATCTCAGTTGTTCTCCTGCTTAAGTTTGGTCCTTTTACAGCATCCTGCCATGCGATTACATTTGTTCCTGACCACCGAGAACACTCACGTTAACTTTTATCGAGTGGAAAAAAAGTTAGCTTGTTTATATTATGCTAACATAGCTGTGTCGCTAGCGGTCACGTAGCACATTATTAGCTACAGCTAGCCAAACTTCAGTAACCCTACAAACGTCACTGCTGTTTAGTTTTATGTCTTCATTTATGTTGGAAGTGATAACAGAGCTGTACGTTTTAATTTGTTTCCAAAACCCCGCAGTCAGGACATGCTATATTGTATTTAAGCTAGCGAGCTAACTTCCTGCTAACTTCTAACTCCTTTAAATGTCATAACTTCCGTTTTCATGGATGCCCGGATGTTAAACTCAATTGTTACACCTGGTAGAGCAGAACCCTGATCATTTTATTAAAGATTAAAGACTTTAGACAGTTTTTAACTCTCAGTAATGCCATAGTGATCGTTTGATATATGGACCTGCAGCGGAGTTTAGGCCCAGACACGACTAGTGACGTCAGACTGGACGACCGGATACTCGTAGGGCCCAAAGTGCCTGTCCCCACGAGTCTGAGGACATTTTTGGGACTCAAAATGAGGTTGTAGTGTCAGGGTTACAATTAGGTTATGGTTATGGTTAGACGTTCATTTTTGATGGTTAGGGTAAGCGGCTAGGGAAAGCATTATGCCAATTAGATGTCCCCACAGAGATATGAAAACCAGCTGTGTGTGTGTGTGTGTGTAGCACACGTCTGGCGGGTCTTGTGGAATTTCTGATTGCAGCGTTTTGTTTGTGTGTCCTTCTGCTGATGTGGATGTAAATAAATGATTCAAATGTGTGGGCTTGTTTGTTTGCATGCGTGTGATTGTGAGCATGTCTGTCCGTGTCTCCGGCCAACCATAGCAGTCTCTGTTAGTCTTATCAGTGCCATTATCAACAGGCCTGAAATCGCTCTTTTCCTTTAGCCATAATGATTCTTTAAGGAGCCTGCTCCTTTCATTTCTTCCACACTGAAGAAGCAGCCGCTCAAACGTGACTAAATGTTGAACGCACACAAGAAAGCCCAACGACTGTGGGAGAATGGCAGAGGGAGCGTTCAAGATCTGATAGCCTTTTGCCTCAAGTGTGTAAAGGCACAGCTCACACAGCCAGTATCCAGGAGAGGCTGTGGATGCTGCACTTCCTGTTATTGTTTCTATATCGCGCCCATTGTACTGTACAATGTGTTTGGAGTTCTGCAGCTACAGTATTTTAGTCTGCTTTAGGAAACTTGTCTAACAGTGGAACAATAATCCTCACTCTCATGAATGCAAACAGAGCCGCTGGCAGAGTCAGTCAAGTGGGCTCTAATCTGCATCAACAGCTGCCATTCATGAGCCGCTCTCCTTCCTCAGCAGTGGAAGAGTCTTTGTAGCGTTGTTTTAAACTGGAGCAAAACTAAATCGGTCCATTTTTCAACCAGCCAATCAGAGGCGGCCCCCGCCCACCACCACGGAGCAACGATACTTAAATGCTGATATGAATGAGATGGATCGTTACATCTAGCGCCCCCATGAAAGCAGACACTACAACAGCTAGTGAAACGTGACAGTCCTAATTATGTTTAATAAATACAGGATGAGTTCACTCAGAACATGTAACCATAAAAAGTATCTGGATGAAGGACAGGATTGGTTACGCCAGAGTTCACAGAGTTTGCACAGTTTTAGCAGTTTTCTGGCCTCTCGGCTGATATTTGCTCCTTAGTGGTTCGATTTATTTTATCTTTTACTGCAGATGTAAAAATGCACCATTAAAAGGCTTTCTGCAGGTCAAACTTAGCCAGGCTCCAAAGTGGCTGACTCTCGCTAAATTGTCACCGGGGGATATTTTCCACCCGTGCCTGCTCCAGCGCCCCCACACGCCCAGCGGTGCAGCCATCCTGTCCAGCCATGTTCTTTCCGCTCTTATCCAGAATCAATAGAACAGAAATAGCACAACTTCCTACAATTCCAGCACCTCAAATGACGTCAACACTCGCTGATGTACAAAATTGCTCCTCTGTGATTCTTGTTATATTTGGGCTGGAGACAAACTGGCGTTTGAGCCTTTATAGGTCTGCAGAGACCGACAGACTGGACCAGAGGAGGCACAGAGTTTCAGACTCAGCTCGTTCTTACTGTGCATCACGTGTGAACACGAAGGATGACCACACGGTTAACGTTGTGTGTTCATGTCAAGCTCATCGATGTTATAGCCAAACATGAACTCACATGACGCTGCAGGTTTCCCTGCTTGGACAGATATATGGGTACACAGGTGACTGTGCAGATGATATAAGATCCCCAGACCTCGAGTGTAGGCTGTTCGCACATAGCTGCACGAGCTCACGCTCCCCACGCCCCCCACGCCCGCCGGGGCTTCCCATGAGCCCGTCACACACGGCGTTCACCCATACTGGTTGACTTTCACTCCCTTCATAATCACAGCTCTTCAGCAGTCTCACTGCATCACACAGTAAATCGACTGACTCATGGCCTCAGTTACACAAACTCTAAAACCGCATGCAGCCTCATGGCGAGCGCACCCGAGCGCACACCAGGGACACTGTGGCCTTTTCAGGCCAAACCCAATTAAAAAATTACTGCTCAGACTTGCAGGAAAGTTTTTGGACTTTAAATTATTGTTACGGTCAGTGTGACAACACTGCCCCATCCATCATCATCAACCTGGCGTCATGGAGGACAACCGCTGCTGCTCAGTATCAAAAGAGGTAGTTTTAGTTTTAGTAGTTAGGATGCATCTTAGGCGCATCCCTTTGGAAGTTTTCCGGACACGCCCAACTGGGAGGAGACCCTGGGGGAGATCCAGAACCCTGTGGAGCGATTCGTCTGGCGTGGGAACGCCTCAGGCTCCCCCCAGGAGGTGCTGGAACGTGTTGCTGGGGTCAACAACATGAGATGTTTATCCTGCTGCCATCGCCACTCGACAGCTCATGGATGCATGGACTCACACAAATACACACACACACACATACACACACATATATATATATATATATATATATATATATATATATAAAGTCATTTTGCTTTAAGGGTTTACAAAGGAAGTAAATTAAAAATTAATGTAAACTCTAATACCTGAACTTCAACCTTCGTCCCAGCTTCACTCTTCATGTCTCGTACTAATAAGATTCCCTGATACTCTATTACTTTTACTTTCAATCTGAAGCAGCTACAAGGCACCAAAACACTTGTAAGCATTTCTCTTGTGATTTCCTTAAAGTGCGTCGGTCCCCCGACTCCTTTAACAAGGAAAACACTTACCCTCCACCCCCAACAGCCTGTGTGTACACAGCTGGGGAGTCCATTTTCTCACCCCGGCCCACCCATCCTCTTCTCCTCCATCGCCCCTTTTTCTCCTGCTCTGATTTCCTACCGTGTCCCACTTCTCATCAGGAAACATGACGAGTCCATAAGGAAACTTTCCTTTCTTAGTCCTGGGGGGTTGTTTTGGTGTGGGGGGGTCTTTATGACCAGATGTTGTGCTGACAAACTCAGCACTGACGGTGTTGTAGTCTCTAAGAAAACAGGAACCAAGACTTTCAACACGGTCGGAAAAGTGTTTAAAGAATCTGATTAAGTTGACGGGTCGTCCAAAAGAAGCCACACACACACACACGTTTGTATTTATATCCTTGTGGGGACATCTCATTGACATAATGCTTTCCCTAGCCGCTTACCCCAACCATCAAAAATGAATGCCTAACCCTGACCCCTGCCCTAACCATAACCTAATTGTAACCCTGACACCAAAACCACATTTTGAGTCTCAAAAATGCTTCAAACTTGTGGGGACCCAGGATTTTGGTCCCCACGAGGGCTGTTTGTCCCCACAAGTATAGTAAACTAAGAAAGAAAAAAAAAAAAAAAAAAAAAAAAAGGAAATACACATGACATATAATGTAATTGCAAGGAGGTATTTCTGTAGTCTATAGATTACCAGATAGTGGAAAAGGGGTGGGATTAAATAAGCTTATGCTTCTTCCTGCTCCTTTTTGAACATGAAAGTTATTTGTAGTTGTGGTTGCTCGTTTTCCTTTTGTTTTGCTTTGTTTATTTGTCTCTTTTAATTCTATGTTGTTGCACTTTTTTAACATGTTCAAAATAAAGATTCAATCAATCAATCAAACTACCAATTTTTGGTCCCCATGAAGATGTTAATACCCGTACACACACACACACACACACACACACACACACACATACACACACACACACACACACACACACACAGGATGAGAAGTTATCCTGGCCAACAGCAGGTGGGAGGAAGAAAGACAAAAGGGGATGATGAAGGTCAACAAAAGGTAACGTGACAGAAAGTATCTGTAACGACACGACTGGAAATTAAGAAATCGACCACGGCGAGCTTTCTTCGGACCGTGGGACTTACTTCCCTGCCATCACTCCCCACAGCACACATACCACAGGATACGGTTCACAGGACAAACACCCACAGTCTGTCTGAGCTATGAAGTCACCTCAGACGAGCCGGAGGTCACCAGCTCTGCTGATAGCAACACTCAGTCACAACATCAAAGCTTTCCTGGTTTGAGATCTTTCCTAACATTCGTGCATGTGCGTGGGTATGAAGGGCATTGACGAAACACAGATCACTCCTCCAATCCAAGAGGTCAGCTCGAATTATAATACGCCAAATACACACAAAGCTCTTATTTTCAGTTTTTAGCCATTTTACTCTGTCACAGTGTTAAAGTAGCTGCTGAGAATCGACGCAGGTGTACAAACAATACCTTAGTTTACCCGTATCATCTCACCAGCGTCTTTGGGCGTGAAACAAAAAGCAGGCACACAGATTATCATATCATACAACACGTTCAACCACAGCAAGCATGACGACAGGAGGTACTGTCTTTGTTCCTCGTGGTTTTCCCTCCAAAGTCCGATCAGGGATTCATATTTGAATTCCTTAAAGGAAGAGAATCAGTTCACACAGTATAAACACAGCAGTAAGGATGAGTGCTCACCTCTCTCGCACTGCGGGCCAGTGAAACCGTAGACGCAGGCACATCTGTTGGGCCCGATGCAGCGCCCACCGTTCTGGCAGCCGTTCTCACACACAGCTGCCCGAGACAGGAAAAATGGATCCAGTGAGAAATACAGACTCGCTTTAATTCTTTGTTGCTTATAGAAATGTCACGACCACATATTGTGTTTGTAATGAATGCTTCTGCTTGTACGCTCAGCAGCAACAGGCCTGTTGGCGTGAACGTCAAACGTCCTCGCTTCTGTTCTTATGAGGTTCGAGTGTAAAACCAAAACCAAAGTTCTGCAGGCTTGAAGAATATCAAACATTCTTCTAAACACGCAAGACACTAATGCAAGTTACACATATGTGCATGCACAGCGCCCCGCCCCGCACCCAGGCGCGCCGACTCAGCAGCTTTGCACTCACGTTGTCCACAGTGGTTGCCGGTGTATCCTTTCGTGCATGAGCAGGAGTCCTCGGTGCAGCTGCCTCCGTTCATACACCTGACGTTACAGGACTGAACTGTAAGAGAGAGGAAAGGCCCGTCAGCAGCTCCGTCTCAACATCTGCATTTTAATTAAATATGGATTTTACACGTGTTGGTAGTTTACACATGTGTGGAGGGTTCAGATTAACATGTTCAAAAACACCCCAAGCTACAAATCCGGAGCTAATCATACGGGCTGGGGTTAGGCGATATGTCAGGCCAGCTGAAGGCTACAGCCAGTCAGGAATTTACTGAAAAGAAAACTGGGGGAAGGGAGCAAAGAGAAGAGCGCACAGGAAGCAAAGAAGAAGAACAAAAGCCAACAGGGTGTGAAGAAGAGTGCGAAAAAAGAGCCATAAGTGGCGTCTCTGTAAAAAGCTTCCAGGCTGTCAGACTGCTTTCTTGAGAGGCTCAATGTGACGATCTCACTTCCTTAAGAGCAGCTAATTGGCGTTCCTGGCAGCTTCTGCCTGAACGTAGCAAAGCAGAGACACCGACGTGCAGAGAGCCTGACCGTCTTCATTGGGCCTCAAAAGTTGATTTTATTGTCCTCTAGTCCTCCTTCCCTATAAACTCTGTGCCTTTCATGCTCTTCTGTTTTTATCTAAACCTTAAGTTCAACATTAATTTCCTCTCTCTTCCCTCCATCTGTCTGTGCGCGTCTGTCTCTCTTTAACATTTCTGGCATGCAGCGCTCTGCAGCAGAGGGGAAATGACTGAGCTTCCCCAGAGCTGACTTTGTCTAATGAGACTTTCTGAGTTTGCACACTTGCCAACAGGAGGTATTTCAGCCACTATAATCCACCCACTTACTCTGACTGTACCCAAACACACTAACTATGCCTTGTGTGAATCATAATGAAGGAATACGCTGTGAGGTGGCTTTTCATTTTGAGATTTCTGCCTTACTGGAAACTCGCGCAGCAACAAGTTTAGTGTACATGAGTCAAAGCACAACGGCACGAATCCTTGGATCTGGTGCAGTTTTGGAAAAAGGCGAGGTATTTTTCACAGGAATGGTTTACAAAGCTCTCATTTGTTCCATAGATTGAATGCATCTAGAAGTCCCAGTTAGCTTTCTCACGTGCAGCTCCTGGCAGGCTCCGTGCACAGACCTGGCAGAAGCTCGTTGTGTCTGGACGGCTCCTCGTAGCAACACACGGTGATAAATTAAAGCAAATAGTTTGGACTCTGGAGGCGTTTACAGGTCAGTGTACTAGTGGGCTGATTCTGTCCATCAACGTTCTTCTTGTTCATCCTTTAGGGAGTCGGGTACGGCTTTGCTCCCAGCTTTCAACCTCGCCTTCCTTCAAGATGGAAGATTACAGAAACTGTCTGCAAGGCCAGCAATACAAGCAGTCATGTGAATCATAAATAATGACTGCAGTCAGTGATTACAATTTTCCCCACCATGAAACAAACCGTGAAGAAAACCCCCTGAACTCAGGGCTCCTCACAAAAACATGTTTTTAAATAGGTCCAGGAAGACTGGCTAACAGCAGTGTGAGGCTCTCTGTCTGCTCATCATCCTCAGGAGGATAACAGAGAGACACTGGAGGTACGCTTTCATGTCACGAGCTTTCTCTGTTACAGGAGCTCATCTGAAGGAGCAGGAGGAGAGGAACGACCACATTTGGACACAGAAGATGATCTCATTGGATAGCTTCT
This sequence comes from Neolamprologus brichardi, assembly GCF_056152115.1. Lineage (NCBI taxonomy): Eukaryota > Metazoa > Chordata > Actinopteri > Cichliformes > Cichlidae > Neolamprologus > Neolamprologus brichardi. The sequence continues at coordinate 743,454 of NC_142125.1, forward strand.
CCTCATGACACTCCATCTCCTGCAGGTGGAAACAGATGGTCTGCTCCAATGACCCGTGCATGGGAAGCTGCACGTGCAGAGCAACATGATTGGGAGGCTGTGTGTGTGTGTGTGTGTCATCCGAAGAAGCAGGGGTGCAGGGTTGTGGCAGCACAATGCGCTTCTGTGTTCTGGTTGTATCGTCGGTAAGCTGCTCACATCTGGGTGTTTTTTACGAGAATCTGAGAAACACAGGAAGTCGAGGCTCGCGTGTGAGTGTGTGTTGGAGCCGAGCGGGAGTGTGATGGAAAACTGAGGTGCTTTATAGCTATGTTGTGTCCTGATTTACAAACACCCCAGAGACCTGTGACAAGTCCCCGTGATGCAGTGAAAACAAAGGTTGCACAAGATGCTCTCAAAGCAGCTCCGACCACAAAGGAGTCTTTGAGCTCCAGGAAATAACTCTCCACAACTGTTTAATTCTGTACCTCGAGTCATCAATCAGTTGTTGGGTTAATGGGAACAACTCTTTTGTTTTATTTGCACTTTTAAACTTTACACCAAGCAGCACAGAGACTCACTTCTGTGCAAGATGAAACTGCAGAGGAGCGGCTGGTTTCAAAGCCCGCACTCTTTCCTTTCATGGATGATGTTGGTTTCAAGCCTGAATGATCGTGCTGGTTCTTTAGCACAGACGTGACTGACCAGGGACAAGCTGTATCGTAAATCCCTGTCTTTGGATGCTTTTTCTGTTTTTACTGCTGAGTCAACCTCAGTTTCCCATGAAACACACTCAGACGTATCCTCCATGACAGAATAACTACAGGATCATTTACTCAATAAGTCTCTAAATCTGCCTGTGTGGGTTCCAGCTTTGCTTCTTATTAAAGACAGCACACACTGCAACACCAGTGCCACAATCTGGAGCTGTTACAGTTCTTCTCAGTTGCTTTGGCACGAAACTCCTGAGACGCAGTTGAGCTGTTTGAAATCCTTCGAATCAGTAACAATCAGTAACAACTCTTGTTGTTACTTTGTATCAATATTTTAAGTCCTTTTACTGTGTAATTTGTATCTGTGTGCAGCACTTTGGCCAATGCTACTGTTGTAATGAAATGTGCTATATAAATAAAATAAACATAAGCGTGTAAACTTTTTATTGTTCCTGTTACTAGTTTAGGGGCAGCGTGGACACGTGGTGGTTAGCGCTCGTTGCAACCACCTTTGGGAGGATCTTTCTGTGGGACGTTTCCATCTTCTCCCCTCGTGCTTTCCGGGTTCCCCCCAAAGTCCAAGGACATGCAGTTAGTGGGGTTTGGTTGACTCATTGTCTGTCTCTCTGTGTTACCCCTGAAACAGACAGGTGTACCCCACCTGTTGCCCTGGGGCAGCTGGTATAGGCTGCTCGTTCTCTAAGAAAACCCTGCACTCTTGACATCAGCATTGAAAAGTGAGTCACTTTTGCTAATATATAGTCGTCATTTATCCTCATAAAAATCATCAAAAAAGTAATTATGCAGGAAATCCTGTAAAAGCTTCGATCACTCAGAGAAAATATCTAAATATTTGGGTTACCTACGTTTGCACAGTGTCAGAGGAATTTGTCATTTTATTGGCACTGACGAATTCATTGAAGCAAAAACTTCATTTTAACTAGGGCTGGGCGATATGGGCTAAAATTCATATCGCGATATAATTTGAAGCACGTGCGGTAACGATATATATCATGATCTATTCTTTTCTTCTGTATAACGTATTTTCCACACTATAAGGACTTAAAATCCTTTAATTTTCTCAAAAATCGAGAGTGTGCCTTATGTATGAATTCTGGTTTTGCTTACTGACATCGAACCGATTTTGGCTGCAGAAATCTGTTAAAAAACGTTTTAGTACAACTTTGATAAGCCGCACTGCTTGATGAATTGTCAGAGCATTACGGCTGCCGTAGTGAGGAGCTTCACGGAGGAATCTGGGTCCAAAACTCCGTCAGATTCAGGTCCCAAAGTCAAACGAACACTGAGAGTTAAAGACGGTCTAAATTCTTTCATCTTTAATAAAATCATCAGCGTTGCTGCTTTACCAGGTGTAACAATTAAGTTTTACATCCATGAAAACAGAATTTATTAAATTTAACGGAGTTAGTTAACAGGAAGTTAGCTCGCTAGTTTCCACCTAAACATTTCATACCATGTTCTGACAGAGATTTATGAAAAATTCAAACGTACAGCTCTGTTATCACTTCCAACATAAATGAAGACAGAAAACTAAACAGCAGTGGCGTTTGCAGGGTTACTGAAGTTGGACTACCTGGTATATAATGTTGTGCTACGTGATTGCTAGCGACACAGCTATGTTAGCATAACATTAGCACATTAGCTGGAGGATGAACGCCAACTTTTTTTCCACTCGATAAAGCGCAGTTTTTGGCTTACCCCTTATTTAAACAGTGCTTCATCTCTTTGCTATGACTGTCGCCCAGCATAATCTGCAGATGATAATGATTTTAGCCGCTGTGATGCTTTCGACCAAAACAGGCGCAGCTTGATGACATCATCAACATGCGCTATCGCGATAGAGCGGTATAGTCAAAATCTCTGTCGTTGGCCAAATTTATATCGTTTCTGTCGTATATCGTTTATATCGCCCACCCGTAATTTTAACAAATGATTTCATGGTTTTTCTAAGTATGCATATTTTGTATGCAGGAGCTGTGAACTTCAACAAAGCTGAAAGAAATGAGCCAGAAAAACTGTAATGCTGGTTAAAGCACAGCAGTCACCTGAGAGCAGTTTAAAGGTCAGACAAAGATGTGACTATAGTGGCTCTTTAAGCCATGTAAATATAATCATGTAAATATGACCCATGTCTGACTGAGACTTGATCAAATCTGCGTCTCTCCAGCCCCAGAGCTCAGAGACAGCTGTTTCTCAGCATCAGCTCTGGTAACGATTCTGTAATTACGGTTAATTAAAGACACCCAGCACAGCTGCTCTGCCACAACTCGGCTGCTAACAAGGGCGACTTGTCTGGAAGTGACACGTACTTTCTGGTTATCGATAAATGTGACTCATTTATTCGATCAGCCTGCTTTCACACACATTCAACATTCCTTCTTCTGGACATGTGTACGTTTCCCAAATCCTGCCTGGCCTTGTTTCCTGGCAAACACAAGATTCCAGGAAGAGCTAGTTAAAAAATATCACGGCCATCTGTGCGGACAGTCATCACAGACACGTCACGTGAAGGAAGTCACAACTGTGCTGCTAATTCATGCAAACCTCTGCGTTCCACAGGCAAGACGTGAAGCATAAAAACACTATCTATAACTCTGGAGACCGGGGTGCTAGAAGTGGGCCGTATAATTAAGGCGGAGAAATTGGCATTTAAAAATGGAATTCCATAGAGCTGCAATTTGTTTCCAACTGCACTGAATTATCCTGTTAAATGATGGACTCTGGCCAAAGCTGAATTTGGGAGTTTGCATATTTGGGACGACAGCCACACAGTGTAGATGAGCCCTGTGAGACTGCTGGGGTTAAAAAGCGTTTTAAACTGCAGAGTTTGCTCAACAAGTCAAACCTAACAACCGACTGTGGACAGAGCTACAACACCAGAGCCAGTGTTGGGAAGCTTACTTTTAAAATGTATTCCATTACAGATTACAGATTACATGCCCCAAAATGTATTCTGTAACGTATTCTGTTACGTTACTCAATGAGAGTAACGTATTCTGAATACTTTGGATTACTTAATATATTATCATGCTGTTTACAACTACATGAATGTACTATTGCTGTGATTTATTACTGTTACTGAAGGTCCGCGGCTCCGAACCGTAGTAAAGGGACCTCTGGCTAATACGGTGGGTTCGTGTCGGCTCGTAGCTGAAAACTAGCTTTACTTTGTTGTCTGGGTCAACTTTGCTAGCAGAGACAGAGAGAGGCGTTGAAAGGCTGCTCCAACAGAACTTATTGTTTCAGAGGAAAACACGAACACGGTGTACAGTCGAGTCTTAATAGCTTACTTACAGCTGGGCTCGTCAGGCTCTCTTCTTGGCTGCAGTGGTTATTATTATATTTACATGCTTCCAGCTCCCGTTTCTGCTCGATGACAGCTCGTACTTTTCCTTTTTCTCCCTCCCTCGCTCACAGACACATAACGGGTATGGCAGTCCATTCTCCCTGCAGCACGGACTACACTGCCCATGATGCTACATTCTTTAGAGCTATACCGGTAGCATTCTGCCTGTTAGCTTAGCACAACAACAAAAAGGCCTCTCTCACCCAGGAAACACGCAGAGAGAGAGCGTCACCCTGTAACCATGGCAACCGTAACGCTGCCGCCTGGAACAACAGAACGTAGCTGTCAAACAAAACCCAAACAGTCCTGACCCGCGACAATATGAAACAGGGAAGTACCGCCGTGTAATCCATTTATTTCAACAAAGTAACTGTATTCTAAATACCACCTTTTTAAACGGTAACTGTAACGGAATACAGTTACTCATATTTTGTATTTTAAATACGTAACGGCGGTACATGTATTCCGTTACTCCCCAACACTGACCAGAGCGGACCGCTCTTTGATTGGGTCACCAGCTGGAAGCTTGTCAGAGGAACAGCGACCCAACAGCTCATATGAAGACGGTTTCTTTTAAATCACACGTCAACAAAGTTACAGCCTTTTTACAGCTCAGGTGACATTTTCTAAACAAAGCCAGTTTCTTCCAGCTGAGAACTTTTTTGAAGATTAAGAACGTTTTCTTATCTGCTGACTTGTAGAAAATAATTCCTGCTTTCATTCCACGCAGGCCTGATTCCTGCAGCAGCCTTTATTTTGGAATCACACAGGCTCTGCTTTCTCGTCTGCTCGCTCAGAAAGCAGCAGTTCAACCACTGACTGTGAAAGGAGGATCCACTGTGGACAGAGACACGCTTACACCTACAGTTGGTTCACAAATGATTCATGACTGTGGGGCAAAGCTGGAGAGACTCCAAAGAGGAGCAACATGCAAACTCCTACCAGTTGATTCAGACCTCTGTGCACGCTCTTCTTCATCACTCGTTCATTTCTTTCTGGAGGAGAAGCTGGCAGGATTATAACTTCATGTTTGAGATCAGCTCCTGACACATTCGTCTCAGAAGAGCAGAAGTTACAACATGATCCTCGATCGCTTTGGTAAACTGACTCATCTCTGCCCATAAAGTTGTTTGACCTTTGACCCAGATTACTGCAGCCTCAGAGGCCTGCAGACGTTCTTGCACGGTCACACGCTCCGCCGTTTTAGCACCTTTTCCATCAACCAATCACTGAGCTGTAAAGTTGTCAGTAAACTGGTCACGTGGCCGTTGCCGTGGGTAACCCCGGCTCGGGGAGTGTGACAGGAAGTCACTTCACTTCCACGCCCCTGAGGAGCATGACTTCATAGCCAACGCACAGATTTTACGGCACATCTGTGCTTCTGCCAGACGGGTCAAAGGCACGTTTTCCTCGCCCCGCCCTCCAGCCTTCTCCTAATCGTTACTTATGGCGGGAAGAGGTCCTGTTTTACAGCTCTGAGCCAAATGATGACCACTGTGTGTGTGAGATGCATTTTTCTGTCTGTTAGCTTCTTGTGTCTCTGTCTCGCTGTGTGCACCGTTCAGCGTGTGTTCGTGGGCTTGCAGGAATGTGAGTATGTGCAAAGGCTCTGGCAGGGCCGGGCGTGACTGATGAGCTGACTTTGGCCCACTAAAGCAATGAGGCTGAACGCACCGCGTGCTACTTAACACGCACTGACACAACTTTCTTGCTCCCACAGTGGTGCTTAACAACAATGTTTGCAGTGTGTCTTGCACGTATTAACTTTATACTGAGAAGCCGCACACTGTGCAGTAATCTCATAAAGACAAACATGATTTCACACACTCTGTATGCGAAGTACAACACTTTGCTCCAAACACACATCCTGAGTGGTCTGTAACTAATCCAGCCGACTGAGCCGGGCAGCCAGACTCTCCACTGTAATCCTGACAAACCCCGTGACCTGAGCAGTCTCAGGCTCCACACGCTGCTATTACACCGGCCTGAGTGTGACTGTGAGAGTAAGGTGGGACAGAGACGTGTGGCAGAGGAAAAGAAACGCTTCACAGCTTTGAACAGTAGAGTGAAGTAAAGCCTGAAACCATTCAGAGGACTAAAGGAAATCTCTGCACTTTCCATTATAACAGTGACAGCTGATTGTTTTGCTTGTGCTAGTAAGAAAACACACAAATGGACGTCACGCTCTCAAGCAAAAGGCTTGAATTTGAAGAAAAAGAAACCACCTCATGTTCAGGACTTGATACAAGACACATGTGACTAGGGATGGGTACCGGTATCCGGTGCCATGATGGCACCAGTTCTGACATAAACGGTAGTAACCAGACAGAAAAGCAGCGCACATTTCGGTGCTTTTTTTCCCTGAGATGTGACACACTTTAGATTCTAGCCAATCATTTTACGTTTCCGAGGATAGTAGGCGGGTCCAGGTACATACGTTCTTTTAGAGCAGAGCTACAGATTAAAAATGCCCAAGGCGAAGCGGTCAAAGTCTGGCTGTACTTCACAGCAAAAGATGCAAACTCAGCAGCTGCAACAAGTGCTTTAAGCTGATACTGTGATACTGTCAAAGGAGGTAACACCTCAAATCTGATGAAACATCTGGCGACGCATAGCGTTTTTTTAAAAGCCGAGAAATGCGCCGTATTTGATAGCTTGCTGCGAGACCTCACACCGAGCACATCTACTGCGGGTGTGGTGCCTGTTATCGGACCCGGAGTTAGCAACATCCCCAAAAACCCGAAGAGGAGAGTCCTGGCCCCTAGCCCTGCCAGTGTAGCAGAAATGATGAGGATGATGATGCAGCAGCAGCCGTTCTTCTCTGCGTGAGTAGCTTAATGTTGTTCATGTGTAATTTACGTTGAGTAGGCTAACCACGTTATTACATTAATGCATGTAAGGTGAACTAGCAAACACCATCATAGCTACATGCGGCTGTCTTCTTGTTTGATGGCAGATACTCCCTTCACCCTGGACAAAAAGGCTAAAATGACCAAAGAAAAAGTGGAAAACAGTTAAACATGAGAGGTTTTTGGACAAAGTTTGTGTTTTTTCCATTGATTAAGCTGCTTCCAGCCAAGAGTGATACCATATATGCCCCATAGCTGCAGAAAAGGCTAACATTGTTATCTTTTTACAAAAAAACAGCTGAACATGAGAGGTTTTAACAAAGTTTGTGTTCTCCGTTCTTTAAGCACCGGTTTGAGCACCGTTTAAGCACCGGCACCGTTTCAAAAGTACCGGTTTGGCACCGGTGTCGGATAAAACCTAAACGATACCCATCCCTAGTTATGACCCTTACATGATGTCATTTTACATGAATTTGGTACCCGACTATTTGCAGAAGCAGCTAAAGGTTTTCTGCTTCTGAATAACTCGACTGGTCTTCTCATATTTATGCTAAGACACTGCTGGCTACGTCCTGCTTAGATATTCTGTGTATTGAGTTTTCAGAGGTTTTAATCTTTGGGCAAAGAGAGAAAGCGACTTTGTTTGATTTACTTAATCTACTGCTGCCTAATACAAATGCCAAATCAGCCAATCACATGGCAGCAGTTTATTTAAGTATGCAGACGTGGTGATGATCTGCTGACTGAGCATCAGAATAGGGAGGAAAGGTGATTAAAGTGACTTTGAATGTGTCATGTTTGTTGGTGCCACACTGAGTATTTCAGAAACTGCTGGGATTTTCCACACAGTCACGGTTTACCAGGAATGGTCTGAAAAACAAGGAACGTCACGTGAGTCGCAGAACTCTGGGAAATGCTGTGTTGATGCCAGAGGACAGAGAAGAATGACCAGCCTGTTTGGAGCTGATAGGAAGGTAACACTGGACAGGACGTCACTCCTGTCAGCTAACAACACTGAGGCTCACCAAAGCTGGACAACAGAAGATTAAGCAAAGGTTTCCTGGTCTCAGTCTCTGCTTTGGCTTTAAGGTGGCAGAGTTTGGTTTAAGCATGAAAGGATCCTGCTTTGGTTGTGGTGTAACAGTGACGGCGATACTGTTTGATACATATCAAATGTGTGTGTGTGTGGATACTGACCTCCTGCTCCACAGCTCGGGGAAAGCTGGCCATTCGAGCAGGTACACATGTTGGGTCTGGAACAGAAGCCATCGCCACAAGAATTCCTGCAAATCGCTGGAGACAAAGACAGAGCGGAAAGGAGAGTAGATCTAGTGACCATACATAATCACACAAACCAAATCGTGCTCTGCCTGTTTGCTTCTTCTCCGCTGAGTTTTGCGATGTGGGGAACTTACGAACAATGCACTGGTTTCCTCCCGGCAGAGTCTTCCAGCCTGGACAGCAATATGAATGGAAGCGAGAGCCGCACACATTGGGTCTGATAGAGAAAAGAACAAAGAAACACGCTACTTACTGCTGCCAGCACACTTCAGTACATCATTAAACACACACATCAGCTCATTTCTGAGGAGCCCAGAACCTGCTCGGTCTCTGCTTTCAGAAAAAACAAACTTTGATATGAAAGCACTGTAAAGTGATGGATTGAGGTATTCTCAGGGTGGGTAGGAGGGAAATGCAAGAGGCCTTCAGCTCAGTGTTTTGTTTTCCTTCAATGCTCATTTCTAAGCTTGGAGAGACAGGATGTGTAGAGTCCTCCTCTCTCTCAAAGATATGCCCGGCCGCCCTGATTTCTGGCACAGACCTGCTGGTAGTCGGCTCTGATCCTTAGCGGTAGAGAGCAAACTTTGACCCTGTCTGACAGATGTAACACTCATCACAGCTCACGGCTGCTTGTCTGGCCTTAAAGGTTAGCCACAGAGTTTTCCTCAGAGGAAATGGCTAAACCACATCTAGAACCGACTGGGTCTGCTCACACACTCAAACACACACATAAACATGCCGTCAGAACTGAGGTCTGTTTTACAAGCTAATGAGAGGAGCTCTACAATCTCAGTCATCCGTGAATAAAAACACCTCTGTATATTTAAAGGAGGAGCCAATCGGTCGTCAAAGACTCGTGCAAGCACGAGACACTCAGGCCAGCTGTGTGGCTAAACTACTGTTATCCTCAGTGACCGTCCAGAGCGTATAATGACGAGTGTTTGCAGTCATCCCAGTTGGTCATTTGCCGATTGCATGACTAAGTAGCGACGGACCGCAGTGTGGTGAGTTTGGATGAAGCCTGATCCAGATGCTCATAGTAAAATAATTTGCCACAGGGACAATTTTCTACCCCCAGGATTTAATTTATCGTGTTGTGAAAACAGAAACTCAAAGTTTTTTTAACACCGAACACGAAGCAGTACAAACCAGACTCATAAAATAAGTTGGCAGAGCTGAGATGCTCTGAGTTCTGGTCCCTAAGTGACTGCTGGATACTCCATTTCCCATGATGCAGCTCAACACCAGAGCTAACAGAAATACCTTTGCCCCGTTTCTTTCTAAGAACATCAGCTCAAAGGCAGAAATGTCGAATTAAGAAATGCTGAATGGACTCCGGTCACCCAGCACTCTACACTGCTCTCACTTTACATGACATACACGCTCATATTTATAACTATAACACACTCACACACACAGTGCTGGCTGTGATGCATTACAAAGTAACGAGATACTGTAATCACATTACATTATTTCGGTTTCTGTGAGAGAAGGTCCATCGATACAGGTCTCGAGGGTGGAAATATGGACGTTATTTTTATTGCAAAAACTGACAACGGCGCAATGGTAGAGTGGAAACTGCAACAGGGACAGAAACATCCGCATTATGCTGCAAACACAGCTTAAGCTCTTTGTAAGCACAGACAGCATGCTAACACCAAGCTAGCCAAAGACACAGAGCGACGTTAAAGCTGGTGTCCGGGTTTCACACCAGTTCGGCTTCATGAGCAGTGTTGCTAACTTAGCGACTTTGTTGCTATATTTAGCGGGTTTTCAGACCCCTTAGCGACTTTTTTTTCTAAAAAGCGACTAGCGACAAATCTAGCGACTTTTTCTGGTGTTATTGGAGACTTATTTATGACGACTTTTTGACGTGAAAGTGCGGGTTGCTCTTAAGACACCTGTGCGTCCAAACTGCAAATGAATCGCGCATGAGCGAAGCCGCCGCTGCCGCACTGACTGTAACGCAGTCAGTTCTTCTTTTACTGTGATGCTGTTTTGTGGATCAGGTTTAAAACTACTAATAAACACACACACAGTAACTCCACCAGAGTGCCTATTTCGGGTCACTTTTGCCGGTCCAAGCCCGGATAAAGGAGCAGGGTTGGAATTGTGACATTAAAAAACAATAATTGCTAAAAGAAATTTAATTCGAAGCTCTAAATAAACTCTAAATGCATTTAGGACGTTTTTTGCTCACTTTATGTCTCTTCCACGATGTTATTTCTCTCTCCAACAACGTAGGTTACAATTATATTAGCTTGACCAATTATGCAAATTAGGCGATGACGTCATTTATCGACTTTTAGGACAGCCAATAGCGATTTTCCTTACTGAGGCGTTGGCAACACAGTTCATGAGACATGCTAACACCCTCGTACGCAGTGGGAACAGAGGCCGGTTAGCGTAGCTTAGCATTAAGACTCAAAATGAATAAAGCAGCTAGTTTTCTTGGTCGACGGCTCATTAGTGTCTTTAAAGTTCAATAATTAAATACATTTCATTTTCTTTTTGCTAACTGTGAAAAAATTGTTGCCCAAATGTTTAAAAATTACAATTTTCCACTTTGCAAGGAGTTGATGTGCCCGACTGTCTTTGTTTTTTAACCAGAACAGCTGAAAAGATTTTAGATAGATTTTTAAACATTTTATGGGGACACTAGTTGATTTTAGTGAATAATAAAAAAAAGACAAACCAGTAACAGTCAGGTTGATGTATTTGTAGTTCCAACCCACTAACACCACAGTGCAGCTTTTCCTTGATTAATCCCAAATAAAACTGGAATTGAAGGCGTTGACGCTGATGAACTTAAGTTGCTCCTGTGTGCTTACCCCGCCTCACTGGGCAGCATCTGCAATCATCCTAGTTTTTTACCAGGAAGATGACAGCTGGAGTTTGAGTCTCTGATATATGGAGAGCACACCTCCAACCACATTCCCAGATGGCACTGGGGGACAACAGCACAGAAAAACAGGTGGGCAGGGAGACGAGAGGTATTAATGAAGGTAGAATGAACGGTCAGACAAAGAAAGAAGACAAACACGTAAAAGAACAACGGGGAAAATTTCTTTAAGGGTGTTTGCAGAAACCAAATTGTGACCTTTGGAGAGAAAGGAACGGTGATTAGGAAGAGGAAAGACTGGTTGGTGGGAAAGGAACAGGAGATCAGTGGGAGAGAAAGCAAACAAGTTTATGTTGAGAAGAAGCAGGAGAAGGAAAACAGAGATATGAAAACGAAGCAAAGAGCAGCGTGAACTGCACGAGGCCGGACCCTGAGTGGGGCTGCATTTCTGCAAACACACAAACCGAAGTTCAGAAATGGATACAGCAAGAATCTAAATGCCAACGCCTAACGAGCAAAATTATTTCCTGATCCATTCCTCCACGCAGCACTGACGGTTTTCCGCTGACCTGATGTCAATATACAACGAATTACGAGGGCGCGACTCCGAGGTCAGAAGCTCTGGTTTGTTTTCTTTCCTCTTTCTTTCACCTCTTTCCTCTGGGTCAGCGCCTTGTCTCCCGTTGCACAGAGGAGGCTTTAAGGGCGAACCAAGAGCAAAATGAAAAACTGCCATAAAAAGGAGTTTAAGCCCCGGGGGGTTCCCCCCAATATTGAAACGTCCTACTGTTCTCACAGCTAAAACTACAACAGATGAACTCTTCTGTGGCCATGTTGCTGCCTTTGAAGCTAACCCCCGTCCCGTGGATCGCTCATTAACTGCCATTAATAATAACAAAAGGGAAATAGCTGCCAGCTCATCCAAAGGAAAGTGAAGAATGAAGGCAAAGTTACAGAAGTGGCCCAGAAACCTGGTATGCTGAGAAAATGAGTCACCCTGCGTTGGCCAGTGCAGAGCAGCCGGACTCATAAAAACACCGACTGAAAGTTCACGGTGTCTTTGCCCACGTACGCTTGTGATTGCACTGGTCACAGGTTCAGACGCCTGAAGCCTCAAACAGCCCGTTTCTCTACAAACGAGTCAATGAGTGTGACAAAGAGAAAATGAGCTGCAGACAGATACGAAGCTGACGATGATCTGTAACTTTTTATAAGTCGGCTTTAACAAGCTGAATAAAATAATGTGCAACAGACAAAGGAGGAAAACTCTGGCCCAGCTCGAATGACACGTTTAAGCCCTTAAATGTGCAAAATGATTCAATGTTTGATGCTTTCAAAGCAGCTGAAGAAAACCATCAAGTTTAAAACCTGGAAAGAAACTCGGGCAAGTGAGAAAATTAAAAACTGAAGAACAGACTGGGATAAAAAAAGGAGGAACTCTGAAGATGCTAAACGCTGATCAAAGCGGAGCCAGAACAGGAACCACAATAAATCTGTTTTATCAGGCGTCAGTCAGAAGGACTGAGGAGATAAAGTTTTACAGTAACTGTCTGTGTTTTGTGGTTTTGTAGCGCGAGTGTTTGTTCTTATTGCTTTGATATAAAAAGAAGTGATTATTTTTCTGTGGGCAGAGATTATTCGTGCCATGAAAAGTGCTTCTTGTGAAGAAACATGGACTAATTGAACAAAGGTAATTGTAAAACAAACACAGCTACACAAATGTGTTTTTTGTGCGTATCAGAAGAAGGAAGGAAACTTGTGGCTAAGTCTTTTCACGCAGTCTGACATTAAGCAGCAGCCACACGCCAATCAGCTGTCCCAGATAATCCTGTCAGCTCACTCACAGCAGCATAAAATCCCAAAATGGATCCGAATGTGCAGAAAAGAGAAACTCTGAGGCTTTATTTTTAAGAGCGACTTTCTTTCCTGTGCTCTGAAAGCACTCCTGCAGGTCTGAGCTGAAACCGCTTTGATATCCAAAATCGTTCTTTATTCTGTTTCAAATCAGGCACAAGCCAAGGCAGTCTGTGAATAGAGGACCCCATCCAGGCCATCAGGGTGGTATTGACATTATCCTGGAAAGTAACTAAATGTAATCCTCTGGTTTGAGGCCGACTGGCTGCCAGTTTGGCAGCATCGAAGGCGCCTCATCTCAGCCGGGTGAGGAGCTGCCAAGCAGGGCATGAAGCAAGACTTCTCAGCCCGAACATACGAGCTTACTAAATGATAGAGAAATGATACACTCGTTTGAGTTGGCTGGTCTCGCTCTTTCCTTCTTCAGGTAGTCAATCACAGATTTAAGTAAAGCAGGTCAGACGGCGGTTTGCCGTGGGACGCGGAGCCAGCCGGCTCGGATTCGATCCCGCCTTCACATGAGGCGGTGCCAGGGTGCGGTGCGCTGCGGGAGCCCATAAATCAGTCAGTCAACGTCAAACCCAGCACTGCCGGAGACAGACCAGGGGATCTGGAGCTGTAGCCAGCAAATAAACACTGCACCTCAGCCCAAGGCCAACGTAATGACCATCGTCCCTGCATCTCCCACACGGAGAATCTGTGACAGCCTGCTGTGATTAGTACCACTCTAATGAATACACAGTGTTGGGGAGTGTACATGTACCGCCGTTACGTATTTAAAATACAAAATATGAGTAACTGTATTCCGTTACAGTTACCGTTTAAAAAGGTGGTATTTAGAATACAGTTACTTTGTTGAAATAAATGGATTACACGGCGGTACTTCCCTGTTTCATATTGTGGCGGGTCAGGACTGTTTGGGTTTTGTTTGACAGCTACGTTCTGTTGTTCCAGGCGGCGTTACGGTTGCCATGGTTACAGGGTGACGCTCTCTCTCTGCGTGTTTCCTGGGTGAGAGAGCGCCTGTTGTTGTTGTTGTGCTAAGCTAACAGGCAGAATGCTACAGGTATAGCTCTAAAGAATGTAGCATCATGGGCAGTGTAGTCCGTGCTGCAGGGAGAATGGACTGCCATACCCGTTATGTGTCTGTGAGTGAGGGAGGGAGAAAAAGGAAAAGTACGAGCTGTCATCGAGCAGAAACGGGAGCTGGAAGCATGTAAATATAATAATAACCACTGCAGCCAAGAAGAGAGCCTGACGAGCCCAGCTGTAAGTAAGCTATTAAGACTCGACTGTACACCGTGTTCGTGTTTTCCTCTGAAACAATAAGTTCTGTTGGAGCAGCCTTTCAACGCCTCTCTCTGTCTCTGCTAGCAAAGTTGACCCAGACAACAAAGTAAAGCTAGTTTTCAGCTATGAGCCCGACACAGAACCCACCGTATTAGCCAGAGGTCCCTTTACTACGGTTCGGAGCCGCGGACCTTCAGTAACAGTAATAAATCACAGCAATAGTACATTCATGTAGTTGTAAACAGCATGATAATATATTAAGTAATCCAAAGTATTCAGAATACGTTACTCTCATTGAGTAACGTAACGGAATACGTTACAGAATACATTTTGGGGCATGTAATCTGTAATCTGTAATGGAATACATTTTAAAAGTAACCTTCCCAACACTGTGAATACAGACCCAGTGTGAATGAAACTCAACAAACACTGAGCTCGCTCTAACAGCCCAAACTCGTCACAAATGAGATTTCTTCATTTTCGAGGCTTCCGTCCAGAGCTGCTCATGTGCAGATGACTAATTTTACCCGATGTCAGATGAACCGCCGTCGCTTTGGGCCAACGACCCCCAGAGTGTAGCTGAAACTAGATTCGACACTTGGGCTCGTGAGCTTTGGCCACGGGAGGCACCTTAAAAGAATCCTTTCAGTGACAGTTACCAGGCACACCGAGGCACACGCAGTAATCCAATCAAAACAATCAGAAACCAGCGTTTTGTTAAACGACTCTGGTTTGTGGTCCTCGCCGTGGCCCCAGCGTGCGAGCGGACCTTTTTTAGCATAAACACGCCCGAGTTTCAAAGCAAAGATGCTGTGAGTTCACTTCAGCGCAACTATCGCTGCATGAGCATTTTATTCCTGACGCTGTGGGGTTTCAAAATCTCAGCAATGTAATGGAAAACGTCTGCAGGCTTTTGTTACTTGTTCTCATGAAACCGCACTCTATTGATGGTAATAGTGCGCTATTGTGCAACGGTCTCCTCTCTCCCCTGCCTGTCACACGAACCGTGAATGTGAAGTATTGCTGATCACATGCTCGTGCTTATATTTGTGTCAGGCAGGATAAGTCGTAGGGTTGGTAAAGGGGCCGTGCACTTTGGTCTCCTTTAAATATGTCAAGGAAAAGCATGTGAGTCAGCCTGAGCGGCCTATTTGTGGTGCAGCGCTGGACATGTTGTGAGAGAAAACACCGGCTTGGTGACGCCGCCCGCACTTCTAATAAGCCTCAACTCAAAACCTCCAGCTATGCGCTCATAGTTTTCCTCTCTGGTACTCGGCTGTCTTTCATTCCAGCCCCACGTTGCTCCTTCAGCTGCTCCGTCACCTGCAACGGTGAAACAAACGCCCTTTTCATGCCCCCCGTGGGTGATACGAATACCTCATTTCCTGTGACTTGGCACCGGGGGAACCGTAAGCTGGGACAGATGGGAGACTGATTGGAATAACTGATGCAGACACTGAAGCTCCAACAAAACACGCTTTGTTTGTCAAGAAGAGGTGAAATATACAACGACAACTCTAATGTTCCTGATTCATGATGTTGGGGTAACAAAGTGAAAGAGTGAAACAGGAGGGAGGCGAGCGGCTGCAGCTGCTGAGATGATGTTTCTGGATGTTCCCCACACAGACAAATAAACAGCACTTCAAAAACATTCATAGGTTCAGATGTAAAATGCTTTGGTGTTCAAACTATGTCATGTTTGTCTGGGTGCACGCCACGGGCTCGTCGCTGTTAGATGCCTTTTTACGCATGAATGATTTAAAGCAGCGGTCTCCAACCTTTTTTGCGCCACGGACCGGTTTATGCCCGACAATATTTTCACGGACCGGCCTTTAAGGTGTCGCGGATAAATACAACAAAATAAAACTAGTACCGGTACCGAAAAAAAGAAAATTTATTCATAACACACGTGAAAAGACCCAGGAAAACCGAGTAAACGATAAAAATGATAACAAAATAACGCTGAAAACCGATAAAAACCCTGAAAACTATACATTTCACACCTGAGCCTCAACTCTCGCGGCCCGGTACCAAACGACTCACGGACCGGTACCGGTCCGAGGCCCGGGGGTTGGGGACCGCTGGTTTAAAGGTCAGCATGAAGTAGTTTAACAATGAAAAAGAAAATCCTTAGAAAACTCTGAAAAGCAGCCAAAGCCCAAAGAAAAACTTTGAAAGACCTTCAACAAAGACGAACTACTGCTCAAAACTTTGACTCCTGGGAAGGAAAATATAAAGAAATGAGTGGTTGATGTTATTGCACTGCAGCTCCCAGCTCACTGAATTTCTCTGTTAAATACTTTAAACACTGAGGCCTATAATCTCCTCACATTCCTGAATACCTTTGTATAGCGTAACCAGTACACTTCGGGGTATTTGGGTCATGACTTATAGAAAGCTGTGCTTTCACATATGTTCCACAAAACACAGGAGATTTTATTCTGTCTATTAATGTCAAATGTCCTGTTTTTGACGAAACGCTGCAGTATTCAGCAGCGTGATCTGGTGTAAGGCGAGCTCGGCCTGAGCCCAGAAAGCTCAGCAGCTCAGCAGAGAAAACATTCATGGTTTGAATCCTTGTTCAGATACAGAGACAAATGTTTCTACATGAACTTTGGTTCAGCCTGCAGTGCCATGTGACTCTGTATTATGTTTGTGATTGGCCATTGACAGTAAAACACACAGATTCTCACCCTCTCAATGTCTCTTGGCCGCGGCGTCGAACCCGCTGCGCCTCCCTCTGGTCCACGGTGCCGGTGAAGCGGCTAGCTTGGTACGGGCCATTCCCAGTTTGACTGCAAGCCACCTGAACCGCCCCGAGGCACATCACCACCCATCCCAGCAGAGCCTGAGTCAGCTTCCCAGATCCCATCGGTCGGCTATACCTCCACCTGAGTCCCTCCTGTGCTGATGCTCACTCCGTGACTCTTCACTTCACGGACCCAGACGGAGCAGCAGGACCTGGACCTGGATCCAGACCAAATCACGGCGTGCACTCCACAGTAAGAGCTAGACAGAGGAAGAAAGGATATTAAAGTTAGGAGACAAGTTAAACACAGACGTTGGTCTAACAGGAAGCACCTTTCCTTTTACTCTGCAGGCCCGTTTCACAGCATGACCTGAGTTCATTTGAATAAACTAGATGTTTTTAACACAGCTAATTACAGAAAAGTTCATCTTAACTATGTTTCTCATCAGCTCTGTGACTCCATCACATCATCAGTGTTTTAGTTCATCCATCCATCTTCATCCGCTTTATCCGAGGCCGGGTCGCGGGGGCAGCAGCCTAAGCAGAGAGCCCCAGACCTCCCTCTCCCCAGCCACCTCCTCCAGCTTATCCGGGGGAACACCAAGGCGTTCCCAGGCCAGCCGAGAGATATAATCTCTCCAGCGTGTCCTGGGTCTGCCCCGGGGCCTCCTCCCGGTGGGACATGCCCGGAACACCTCACCCAGGAGGCGCCCAGGAGGCATCCGTACCAGATGCCCAAACCACCTCAGCTGGCTCCTTTCGATGTGGAGCAGCAGCGGCTCTACTCTGAGCCCCTCCCGGATGGCCGAACTTCTCACCCTATCTCTAAGGGAGAGGCCAGCCACCCTTCGGAGGAAGCTCATTTCCGCCGCTTGTATCCGCGATCTCGTCCTTTCGGTCACTACCCACAGCTCGTGGCCATAGGTGAGGGTAGGGACGTAGATCGACCGGTAAATTGAGAGCTTCGCTTTTACACTCAGCTCCCTCTTCACCACGACAGACCGGTGCAGCGTCTGCATCACTGCAGCTGCAGCCCCAATCCGTCTGTCGATCTCCGGCTCCCTTCTCCCATCACTCGCGAACAAGACCCCGAGATACTTGAACTCCTCCACTTGGGGCAGAAACTCATCCCCGACCTGGAGTTCAATTAGTTCAATTCAATGTTATTTTCAAAGCACCAAATCACGATAACAGTCGCCTCAAGGTGCTTTATATTGTAAAGACCCCCACGAACAGTCGCCCCCTGTGAGCTACAACCTGACAGCAGTGGGAGGGAAAACCTCCCTTTAAACAGGAAGCCATCTTCTGCAGCCGGTGGGGGGTGGGGGTGGGGGGGTGGGGGTGGGTGTTTTGGTTAAGCATTGATTCTTCAAGTGGCAGATGTTACATTTATCAAACCTTTATCAATTATCTTTGGCTATTATATCTGTTTCTATACAGTGTTAGCTCGTTAAACTACTTCAATGTTTCAAGAAGCCAGCAGTTTAAATATTTTACATTTTAGCTGTTTTATCTGTTCCTCGTTTGAACTTTCAGGCGACATCTTGATCTTACAGAGCTGCTCGTACAAGCTTCCCTGTCTGGGTCTTCTGAGAGCACCAAGTTACATCCCAAGAGGTTCACGCCAAGGAAGACAGTAGATTTATGCTTCGAGGATAAACTGACAGGTTGAACAGTGGCACTGACACCTGTGCGTCATGTGTAGTTACACTTCGGGGGGAGGTGCATGTCGGGTTAGGTGCTGGTGGGCGTGACGATGGTGTAGAGCTGCTGTTAATCTTAGTGTAACAGCCTCACATTTACACCTCGCAAAGCTTTGGATGAGGAGAGTTTAACACCACGTCAACTTCTCTGCTTGGTATCTGAATTTCAAACACTCTGTAATGTTGTTACAATAAACTATTTATGGTATCTTATTGATGATGATAACTTTGCTAGTTAATTAATTGAGTTGATATATCGTTAAAGCTCCATGTCTACCCTGTGTAACGAGCAGATCAAATAAATGATGCCATCATAGATTTCTGACCACTGTGAAGAGAGCACGATATACTCCGATGCAAAACACTTTGCATTTGATTTTCTTCTTTCCTTTGAGATGCTGGGCGGTTACAGTAAGACAATAGAAAACATGTGATTTGAGGAGACGCAAGGAAAGAGAAGAGAGACTTAAATTCTGACTTGATCTGTTTTCAGTATACTGCACTTCAAAGCCTGCTCGTAACAAGTTTATCACTCAACAGACACAGAAAACTGCAAAAACTGGGAAAGAGGTCATAAACCGATTAGAGAAACACGCTGATGTCAAACATACAGCGTTCAGTGTTGTTTACTGACATTAAAAAGGATAATAAAGATTTTACTTATTAAAATTAAAACAAAGTGAAGGGGAGGTTATTTTTGCCCTTTGGGACAAAGAAGAAGCTTTTACACTGCTGCCCCTTAAAGGATAGTGTGTCGTTTACACATATTATCTTTAGCTTTAGCTCAACTTTATTGCTGAGAACATAAATCTAACAGCTACTGAAGCACTTCTGCTGTGATTTCATTCACACACCTACTGGTCCAAATGGCTGCCGTCAGACCAGAGGGAGCCAGAGAGCAGGACGAGCGGCTGCTGGTAGAAAAGCAGGAGTTGAGGGTTAGATAGTCTGTACAGTGTCAGATGATCATTTCACAACCAGAAAGAAAACTGGTCAGTAACAAAGAACAATCAGCCATTTATTCACTCATACAGTGTTCATCGAGTGATTTATGGAGCCTTGGTTTCTAACTGTAACTGTGCAGCTCAGTCTTAAGGGCGTCAGACAGCCATGAGGCTCATTCTTTACTCCTCACAGACTACGGGTTTAACGGGGAACTCTGGGCCCCCTGTGATATACAACCTCAGCAAGCCCAGTGTCCAACCGCATCACATAGCTGGACACGGAACACAGGAGAAATATGGCCCCACATCCTTAGAGATGGATGAGCCGTGAACTCAGACACGGGGAGAGGAAGCTGGCAAACCCGGCAGGAAGAGATGGATGTTGAGGAAAAAAGAAATGTGAACATAATTCTCCACTATTATACTATATTTCACATTTCTTTAAGGCAAAAAAAATGGAGCGCGTCCAAACATGAATCTGGCGCAACTTTTACGCGACGTCCTTTTTTAATCGTCGCTTTTTGTTCTAAACACTGATTCAAATAAAAATCCCTCGAAAACCGAAATGTTGCGCTCCCTGCAGCTGAGTGTGGAGGCGGGATCAGAGCCGAACAAAAGAAATGCGTGATCAATTACGGAGAGCGAGCTCTGCCGAGCACTCCTCCGAGTGTGCTGTCAAAATAAAGCAGGTAAAGCATCCGTCACGATTATCGTTTAATCGTCGGACCGCTGGTGCCAAACATGCCCTTTAACGCGGCACAAAACGAGCCTGTTTGCTTAGAGATAAAATCACACCAAGCACAGTTTACACTCTTTTCCACCTAAACAGTTAATAATTACGTAAGGTGCAACATTACAAGTACATTTAAGCCTGCTGATAATCCACTGCACGGAAGCGCAGAGAATTTGGAGCAGGCTGTGCACAAGTGTGTCTGGTTCAGTCCAACTCTTAAAAAGTGCAAACCAGCCATTCAAGACATCTGCTGCAAGCGGACCAAGAAAAGCACATAAGAGTTTCCACGATAGTGACGCGCGGAAAAGAGATCTGCACCACGACTTTATGAATGGAGAAAAACGCAACATCAACTCCGACTAGTTGAAACACAACAGATGGAAAATAGGTGAGTGCGCTCTTCATTCCGCTTTACGCTCCAAGAAACCGCACTAAAACTCAAACAAGGCGAGCAACGCATTATCTGCAAAACGCGACGAGCCCGTTTTAACACCAAAAAGCCGGTTAGAGGGAAAAGTGCAGCATCCGCGCTTCATCCGTTAGCGTTCTTAGATTTTTCCATCTACCTTTGTGCATCTTCAGATGGCAGCCATGCATATAAAGAGATAACAACGGGCTGCTGGAAGAATGGTCAGAGCCATTGATAAGCACATTTTAGTGTTGTCAAGAGGTACTAATACCTTGCAGCAGTTGGAGCGCCTTGGCGTCGAGGAGCCCCGTCGGAATTCGAGACAGGATATGTGCCCCCGAATGGAATATTGAACTATAGCCGTGTGAGAAAAAGAGAAAAGTTAGGGAATTGCCCTGTTTGGGAGAGGGGAGGGGACACAGAGTGAGGCAGACACTGGGCGAGAGGGGGGTAGTAACGGACTGCAGGACAAACCCACATTCCTCAAGACTCCTAGAGTTGTTATAACAGGGGCCAAGTAGCTAAACCTCCACACTGTGGCTGACATAGCTCCACTATCATCACCGAGCACAAAACTCCCCTTCAGGCTAAACCGAGTGATGAGATAAGAGCTCCTCAAAGGAAATATTCTTGGATGCCGAACGAATCACAACATCAGGCAGTGGAGACAGAGCAAACCTGCCAAATGGTTTCTAATGATGTTGGTGATCAGAGCTTAAAATACTGAGATTAGGTTGTTGTAGATATAAAGTTTTAAAAACGTGGCTCTGATCACAGACCATTCATTTTCATTTACATCTAAGTATAAAGCAAGTGTTTCAAGTGTGCACTTGCTGTTCAAACAGATTTATCTGTTTACTGCCTGCCAGTGGCTGACACATCCTTTATTGCCACAAGTGTTGGTAAGTTAGCATTCATGGTTGGTTATATTGGTCAGGACAGCTGAGCAGGTCTCAGAGCTGAACTGGTTCAGGGCAGCTCTACAAAGGAGACTTTTTTGAAACAAAGTCTCATGAAAATGAAGATTCAGCTTGGCTTAAACACAGCAGTCAGTTGGATTTTCATAGCTAATTCACTGCTCAGGAGAAAGGTGTGATTGCAGTTGCATGTCAGTGAGCTCAGGCCAGTGTCCGACCAATTTGCCTGCATGTGCAAAGATAATAAAGGAAGCGAGGTGTGCTTGAGTTTAAAATAATCTTCTTTAGGTTCCTCGAAAACGTTTCTCGTCTTGGATGGGCGGAGAAACGTCGTCACGAACCAGCTGCCTTCTTCTTAAGCAGCTGAGACGACGTGTCCCAGATGACTGAGAACCAACTTTTAACCAACTTTTAAACTTTTGACGTGCAGATAAAAACATTGGCAGTGAAGAGTTACGGCTTTCATGGTGCATTACGGCACCTCCGAGTCATCTGAATATCCTGACCCTGTTTGGAGAGCTATCAGTTAAAAGTAGCACCGTGTGGTTTAATGGAACCACTAATGTTTCTGAATACTGGTATAAATGCTCCTTTGCCACGTGACCAGCACCACTAAGCCCTCCAATGACCTCAAACTCTTTGGAGGAGAACGAGCCGATGGGGTATTTACAGGGGACACTTTGTCTCCTGGCTGTTCGCACATCGGTTTGGTATGCGTCAGAAATGGTATTTTTACACAACACCTGGTACCTGGAAATGCTTTTTATTTCCCCAAACATCCTCCACCTGAAGCCTGACAAAGGAGCTTTGTGGTAACATCTTCGGCCCGTTTTCGAGGAGAACATTAACAAAGCTGGATAATTACGACCATGTGCGCGATCCTTTTTTGTCTCTGCAGGACACGGCATGATCTAAATTTGCCAAACTGAATGCTGGCGGTGAGGATTTCCGGAGAAGAGATGATGTAAAACCACTTGTGATTATCACGGGATGTATTTAAATTTTATTGTTACTTATTTCCACATCGTGTTCACTGGTAGACTTTGTGTGCTCTTGGCACCAAACGCCAAACAGCAATGAAAGTATTAAGCCATATTCCCTTAAATTGGATCTCAGCGTTGCTGTTTTCTCTCCTTGGAGGCTGAAATAGACACGCAAACTTCCACATAGTTGCTTCATGCTGTTGGACATGGCAGGATGTTGATGGGAACATGCAGCATGCTGTGGGACCAGCTTTTGACATGCAGCAGAGTTACCCAGGATGATTTGCAGTGTGCTGCAGGAGCTCTCGGGGAGTCTCACAGTCTCACACTGACACAATGAAAGACTGGGACGACTAGAAACAAAGACCCTCAAGGAGCATTAAGCTCATTGTGTGTGTGTGTGTGTGTGTGCCTCCACCCTCTAAACAGGACCACATTTTGCCCAGCATTGATCTGGCTATAGTGAAAACACACCACTGTCTGGAGTGCATTGTACTTTTGGAGCAGGGACATACTTTTACTGCCCCCCCCTCTGCACTCGCTCTCTGTCACTTTCCACACGTACATATACACACATGTGTAAACACGCCCTCACACAGGCCTACCATGTGTGGACCAAAGGTAACAATGCACGGCTGCAGGAGCAGTCGAATGGAAAGACCAACGAATGGTGTGCACGGATGTTTCCAGTGGAGGACGATGTTCAGCTCAACACTTGCACATTACAAGATAAGAAGGTAAAAGAAGCTTTCAGGTTTATTATTACTCCTTGAAAAATGGTCCCTGTGAGACTCGTGGTCGGCGTTGTGGTGACTACATGGGCTCACGCTGACAATAGAAAGCCATTTGTTTCACACGGACCAGACTACATCATCGTCTGGCTCCGAACCAGCAGGAATGTGGGAGATCGGCCGCTGGTGTAGAGCTGAGCTCGGGGTTCCTCTTGTATGAGAGATGACAAGCCAGTACAGGAACCAGATGATGTTTGGATTGTCCTCACATGAACATCGCTCTGCACACGCACACATAAAGCCCGCGTACGCTTCAGTTCCCACACCTCACAGAGTCCACGTCTATGTCGGCTTTGATCGTCACTCACAGACTCAGCAGTGTCTCTATGACTGTGTTTCACCTGCACTCGTGTACTAGCTGAATTCTCTCCCAGTGCTAAAAGAAAGAACCACAAGACACCACCAGTGCGTGATGGAGGCTTTTAGATCCTCTTTAATCCAGGAGAGCCGTTACCGAGCCAAATCACTTTCCTGCTGCACTGCTGCCCATAGAGGTAACCTGGTGAACACGCAGGACGAGTATCTTACCAAAGCTACGACTGGGTAACTAACAGTTAACATTCACAAAGTTTATCATCTAAAACATATTAGTTCAGAGGTTCCTGCAGGCACAGTACATACGAAGTGAAAAAGCATGTTTGTGACACTTCTAGGTTTCAAACCATCAAACTAATATTAATATTTGACATAAATAACCCGAATAGACACAAAAATGCATTTTTAAATGATGACTTTATTTCTTAAAGAGAAACAAAACGATCCAAACCTACCTGGCTCTGTGTGGAAAAGTAATTGACCCCCCCAAACCTAATAACTGGTTGTGCCACTCTTGGCAGCAAGAACTACAATCAAGCGTTTGCTGGCAGCGAGTCTTTCACATCACTGTGGAGGAATTTTGGCCCCACTCGGTTTTGCAGAGCTGTTTTAGTTCAGCCACTCTGGTCCTGTTAGAGGTCCCACTGAAGTCTTTGACTAGTATTTCACATCGCTGTCCTCCTGTATAACCCAAGTGCTCTTCAGAACACAAACGTATGGCTCATAATAACATCTGATGATTTGAAACATCAGAATAGGAAGAAAAGAAGAAAAACAGACTTTTATGAGCTGTTTGCTCCTCTTCTAACCTCTCGGTTGGCACATCCTCGACTCATCCTCGTCCTCTTATCTTGGATATGAGTGCGGGACTTCAAGGCAACAGGTATTTAAGTAAAGGAGATGCTCTTGCTACAGAGCTGTAATTTTAAAGCATCAGTTTAAAAGGTTGTTCGTGGCAGAGCTGCTGCAGTTTTTTATGATTCCTATCAATTAAACTTTAAGGTGTTCATTTGTATTCAGATTAATTGAGGCATACACGTCACAGGTGAGGAGACCTGTCCACCAACAGGCCTGTTCTCATCTCTGTCTGTGCCTATTATGGTGCCTACTGTGTGCCGAGAGCGATTTCTGGGTCACAGAAGGAATGAGAGAGGAGGGACGTTAGAGACCTCCTAGAGACCCGGTTGAGTTATGCTTCAGGCCGATGTTCAGCTCAGAGAGTTAGAGCTAAGCTGCCAGCAGACCACTTTCAGAGCACTGGGTAAGACTAGGACAGTGAATACTAACCTTAATAAAGTGTTTGCACATGTGCCATACATGAGGAGAAGGAATAAGTGTTTATGCATCCTGTGTCTTCAATAAAGAGACAGGATGCAGGATCATGACCGCTCTGATTGCTCAGTTTAATCACGATGACCGGAAAGTCAAAGTCCTCACTTAGAGAAAGAATTTCAGAAATTTGAGTGCAAACTTGTTTGAGTGCATCGCTGACTGTCACACTTTATGTTCATACGGAGACATCACAGCGGTCACAGCAGAGCAGGGAGATGTGTGTGTCTGTTTGTGTGTTAGGGTGGGGCTGAGGGTTTTTAAGGATGATGTCTGGGTTAAAAGGTTGGTGTCATCATGATCTTGGGGTTTGTGGTTTCCCAGCAGGGGAACTTGCGGCTCCACTTGTGGTTTTTTCTCTGGCTGGGTAAAAATATGATTATTGCACGACACACACAGAAAGACACACAAACTCATTCAGAATTTGACAGACACACAGTCTTACTGCATCTCACATTTTTTTCCTCTTACCTCTTCATCGTTTGCTCACTCGCCTCGTCTCACCTGGAGCGTTGCTTTCCTCGGCTCTGCCTCGCGCAGCTGTGTTGCCCCAGTGATGCAGTGGGAGAGGAATGTCGAACTTCAAAGTATTACACGGGCAGAGACAAAAGATGTCAGTGTTCGGGTGGGGGGATGCGAATACGTGATCTAATAAAAGAGCACAGAAACACATTGGTCCGTTTAGACAAGGTTAGGCTACAGAGGATGAGGAGGAGGAGGGAAGACCTGCCTCACATGTCCCCACCCTGCTTTGTGTGCGAACCAGGAGCGGAAAGAGGCGGGTATACACGTGATGCTGCTCCCAAGTGACAGAGCGCACTGCAAGCCTGCAAAGCCTGCTTGGCCACGGTAAAATGACTCTTCAAGAATAGAGCGGGGCTAGAAATGAAGAAAGGCTGTTGTGTATGAGACAGATGGAGCGAGGAAGAATTCGGTTTCAAGGGGTCCACGGAGCAAAACGTTTTGGATAAGAGCAGTGAAACTCCACAATCCCTGTAACTGCAAAAGGCAGAAGTTGCAAACGTGAAAGAAAGAAATGTAAAGAGAAGAGAAGCAAAGAGAGAACTGGAGCGCGAGTCCACGAGAGCGGAAAGAATCCTCAGACTGCTCGCTAACAGTTTGAGGGGCTAATGGCTTTCAGATGTGTGACAAACTCCTTTTGTATTTTCAAAGGAGCATAAAACATTCCCTCTCAGAGGAATCCAAACAACGGCTGGAATCCACCGACTGAAAACTCACAACAGCCGTTACAACAAAATGTTTATCTCATGTTTGCTCACGTTTCAAGCATTATATGCCTCACGGCCTCAGACAGGCCTGTTTTCTTCAAAAAACATCTTTCATTTTTGAGTTTCGCCATGTTCGGTAATGTTGGGTTTCTCTCTCTCTGAGAGCGCTGTAATGGGTGCGAGGAGCTGGGAGGGGGTGGCGTTCTCCCTATTTCCTGTTCAAACCTTGGGGGAACGAGACTTGGATGAGGTGAGGTCATTTCTTGTTCCAACTGTAAAGTTGGCTGCAAAAGGGGGAGGCAGTCGAGCGTTTCCCTGACCAGCCTCGTGCACATTATGGCTTCATGGAGATGCATATGCATTTTAGCCTTAAAAATGAAAGAGACCAAGCTTCCTAAGAACAAGCAGCATAAGCAGCTTAACTCAGGTTAAAATCAAATTGGGAAACTTTGTGAAAATACGCACATTTACTTTTGGAGCTACATCTCCAAAAGTTGATTCTGTTCATCTGGACGTAGCGTTTTGTGGGGGAAGAAGTCACTTGGATGAGTGATGAAACGTTTCTCATTTACTTACCTGGATGATTGAGAATGCATCAAGACGTTACAAGCTAGACACTGCTGGCTGTTAAATATGAGGCTACAGTTAGCAACATGTTAGCTTAGCTTAGAAGACAAACTAAAAAAAAAAGGAAATATGGGAAAAACTTGTCACTGACTTCATGTTTTTAAGCCTTGGACGTTTGCACCACTGCAGTCTTGTTTTTTTGGATCTTTCATTGACCACATGTGGAAATAAGACAGTGGAATGCTATGCTATCAGCTAACACTGGCTAGCTTGGTTAGCAAGCTGCGTCCATAGACTGAATGGGAGTGTCATACATCTGCTAATTAGCTTTGAAAGAGAAACAAAAGCCAAATTTTTCTCTACAAAAGAAGTCAACCATAGACTTCTTAGATGACCCGTTTGGAGACAAATAAAATTATTGCAATGAACATGCGATCTTGTAGCACTTGCTTCAAAGACCGATGATCACTGTAGTCTTCAAAGTGACTGTGGTTTGTGCAAAATGCAATCTGTTTGTAATAATGCAGCGGTTAACTGTGATAAAAGTCACAGAAATGTTGCCGTCTAAATACAAAGAAATTCACTGAATTTCACATAAATTTCTTATAGTCACAGTCCAGTCATAAATTCCTCCACAAATTGCCAAATAGTTGCTGCAGGATGGCAATTTAATTGCAAAATGACACAGACAACCTTGTTTTTATATAAGGGTATAATCAGATCGGGAGATTTCTTGTAGTATATTTTACTGTATACAGTGCTATTTGTACATAATCCGGTCGTAAAGTCTGACGTCACTAGCCGTGTCTGGGCCTAAACTCCGCTGCAGGTCCATATATCAAATGATCACTATGGCATTACTGAGAGTTGAAAAACTGTCTAAAGTCTTTCATCTTTAATAAAATGATCAGCGTTCTGCTCTACCAGGTGTAACAATTGAGTTTAACATCCAGGCATCCATGAAAACGGAATTTATGACATTTAATGGAGTTAGGAGTTAGCAGGAAGTTAGCTCGCTAGCTTCCATCTAAGTACAATACGAGGTTAGTCATTCATATACTGCTGCATGGGCTGGGCTGTAGCTACATCCTAAGGTCTTAAAAACTGAGCTTAAATAAATGATTAGCGGTAATAAAAGCCGAGGGAGGTCAACAGTGATCACTGACTGTTTTAGGAGCTTTTTGAGATTAAATAGAAGAAAATACAAAACAATAAACATGTTAACAACACAAAAGCATATTAAACGCAGACTACTTTAGGCCCGGAAGTAGGATTCGTCACATCATCACTTAACGACCGGATACAAATTACTCTTGTAAAGTACTTTCCTAATTCTCCATTTTTAGCAGTTTTTCTTTATTCTATTTTTTTTAATTTATCTCTAATTCTAATTCTATCTGACTCTTGTGCTGCTGTAATGTTAATAAAGTCCACATTTGTTAAGTTTGCAAAGAGACCAGTTGTAGCTGTTGTCAAAGATGGACCCCAGTTGTTTGGAGACAGTTTGCCTCTCATCAGGCAACCCGTCCAATCACCTTGCAGTCAGCAAGCATGTGATACCCCAGAGACTGAGGTTGTTGCATTTGCTGATCTCATACATGCAAACAGACGCAACCTTACTGTAGGACAGACATTCATAGATCCCAGTCACTGGATGGAGATTCTCATATTTAGATGTGAAAATACTCATTTCAGTGTTCTCATACAAACCACATGTTGTCCACACTACTGTGTAGATTCATGTTTTTCTTTTTGGTGTTTAAGCATTTGCTGTTGAAAGTTTCCTACATCTACTGCCTCAGATTCAGGACTTGATGTAACCAGTTTTACTGTAAAACTATTCAAAGTGAATAGTTTTTTAATAAAAGCTTCCAAGAGTTTTTCTCCAGCCCAGCCTCTGTGGTCAGTATAGAGCATTTCATATTGAGGTGTGGTCCTCCCAGATGATTTATGCCACCGAGTTAAAGAGGAAAATGGTGAAAAATGAACGTTCGCCCTTCTTCTCCCCCTCTCGCCGGCTGTTGGATTGGGGGAAGGGCTGCAGCGGCGTGCTAGGAAATGGAGTCTGGGTTCTGAAAGCATGTGTTGAGTAGAACCTCAGTATAATAGATTTGATATGTAATCCTCCCCGCTTCTTAAAATGTTTGCACTTTAGCATGTCATAAACTTGTCATCTCCAGTTGGCGGAGCAGTAATTTGCACATGCAGATAAAAATGTACTGAAGTCTTACATTAGAAAAGACTTAAATAGCTGTTGAAGTTTAGAAAAAGCTGTGCTCATTGTAATTCACATGACTTTATGACAACATTGTTTTACACGTGCTGGTTCTTCCAACGCTGATGTTGTAATTCTGCTTTTTTTGTTGTGAACTTTGCTCTACATCCTTCTTCACGTCTTCCCCCCAAAAATGATTTTACACAACATGATTGCATTAAATGCTCCTGACAAGAATCTATAGCAGTAAAAATAAAAATTAAACAAATTATGCAAAGATTTACAAAACAGTGAGTTGTGCCCCGCTGTAACATGTTGTTACTCTAAAGCGTTGGTGGATTGTTGTGACGTCCAAACTGTTCGCATTAACAAAACAGACAGATGTATTGGCTTTTGGAGGAAGATTGATGGCAGCTGAAGGTCTAAAGCAAAGAAGAAGCAGCCCACATGTGACAGTAGACAGCTACAACATGCAGATACCTACAGACTACCAATGCATTACTGCGCTGAACACTTCAGGATCATAGAGGAAGCCTGTGTTGTTTTAGTGGCTGCCGAGCATGCTAGCTTCACTCCTGCAGAAGAACCAAGCAGACAAACGGAGCTGCAGCCCCCCAAACACACAGCACATGCAATTTATAATCAGTCTGCTTTATCTCACGTTTTTCTGCACACAATAACACATGTGTACATTTGTCCATGTGTTTGTCTCGAAGTATATATGCACAAACACACACTCACACATACATGCATACCTTAGAAGGCTAAATGTGTGTTCTGGTCACTTTATGGGTTGGAAAAGCCACAAAAATCCTTTTATGAGTGTGAAACCCCCGTGAACTCTTTACTCCAGAGAGCAGGTGTACTGGACAAATGGGAGAACAGGATGTCCAGGAAGAACCAGCCTCCTACATGGCAGGGAGCTTCTGTTATCTCGCGGCTGTGTCTTGTTTTTGGAAAATGTTTTAACGGGAGTCACAGAGCTGAAGACAAAGGAGCAGTGGGACAAATCTTTATTGTACGCCTGAAAGAAATGAACAAAAACAATAAAGGATGGGGTGTGGGTACGGGCACCGAGGGCTATGTTAACAATAAGAGAAAGAAAAGCATATACAGTATACGTTCTGATACAACAATCCGAGAAAATGCCTCTCTTATCCTCTTTATGGGAAACTGAAGGCCTGACCCTAAATTGACACAAGCAAATCCTGTTGTACCCTGTGACCGTCTGCGAAACATTTGTTTAGGGTCGAACTTTCATTACTGTAAGACATGTGAGGCCCTCTAAAGCTGCGTATCAATGGACCACCCAAGCACAAACCAAATAAAGGGGTTGGGTTGGGGGGGTGAGATCTAAAGAGGTGATGAGTTGATTTTCACACTCAAAAACTTCTAATTTAGACAAATGGTTGTGACACATGATGTGTTTGCAGGAACTTTGTGTGAACACAAGACTACATGGGCAAAATGTTAGTAAGGGTTTACACGTTCACCTAACAGGGAAAAGATCCGGGGGTTATCCCAGGAGGAGGCACAAATCCCTGCAGTGTTGCCTCAGGAAGAGCATCCGCTGTAAAAATCTGCCAAATCCAACATGCAGAGCGTCCCACTGTCATGACCCCGTTGTGAATATGCGAGCGACCCAAAGTCGCTTAGCTTGGGCTTAAAGCATCAGGTGACCAGCTGTGTTTACTACATCTGAGAGTACTTCCTATCATCTGCCGATGCTTTGCTAATGTACACAGTGGAAGCTAGTTAGCTCACTTTCTAATTTCTACACCTTCATTCGGGGATTAGTGGTGTTGCTTCACAGCAGCAGGAGATGGAGGATTGATTTTCTTCCTCTTTGTTCTTTGGTCAGTTTGATCACATACTGTCGTCTTTATTCAAATACCTGCTGCTCAGTGTATGGCTTTTTGTCTGCTGATGTGCTACCAGCTACTACCGTAAACCCTAAAAACAGAGTCAAGCTGAGCTGAGCCGAATAGATACCAGTGGAAACTGAAACGGTCGAGCTCACGAGAAGGTTGTTAAAATTGCAAAAGAAGGAGAAATTTTGGATGAGAGAGATCAAGGTTCTTACTGTCAGTGTTTTACTAAAAAGGTTACTCCAGAAAGTTGCTGCACTTTAGCATTTTTGTCTTTTTTAAAAAGAAAAACGGGACATTTTCTTCAGATTAACAAAGGAAAGTGCAGATAACGAGCTGCCAGTGCTTTTCTGTACTTTCTTTTTTCCATTTCTTAGTCAAGGCCCAAAGAGCCAAGCTGAAGGTTTCAGACACCACAGCATTTCTTTATAATGTGGAAACACTGAGACATATTGTTGAAATTACACTTAATCTTCTAAGGACATTTCAGGGATTAAATGTGGAGTTAAACGAGTTGAGAAACACTTTAGAGGCTTCTAACAGTAGTTTCAGTTGTCTGGCTGTATGTGGTCCACGATGTTCTCAAAGTACAGTTTGTGCGTTACGCTAAAATGTACATTCACAAGTATGCATTACATTTGAAATCCCACTTTTGAATACATAACGGGGGAAAACGTTACATTAAAGCGCTGCAGGCCTGGACCATAATCCACAATAATACACCCACATCGTTAAGAGTGTTCATGACTCAATGTTGTGACAGAGTTTTTATAAACCAAAGAAAGAGCTCTGTTTATCCACCAGTTGTTTTTTGTGGTCTTTCACCGAGGCTGAGCTGGTCAGTTTGTTTCTTCTTTTGAAGATTGTCATGTTGTTGCTGTCTCTCTATTTTGGTCTTTTACCTTCACATCAGCGTCAACATCTCTTTGGACCTCATGTTGAGAGTGGACAGCTACTAGGTGCAAGTTCAATACTTGGGATCAACTCTGAAAATCAGGAACTATGTACAAAAACATTGGAAATATAAATATTTGCATGTGTGTGCAAAGTCCAGTTTAGTGTCTTAAACCAGGTAAGGGTGAAGCCTAGCAGCTACAACAAAAATGAGCTATGCAGAACAGCTTTTAATAATATTTATTATGACGATCATTTCCTTTTGCCACACTAACACACAAACATAATGACATACGTCTGCTGTAAAGGTTCAGTTGCTCTTGGAGACACCCTCAAGTGGCCATTCAATGAACTGCAATTCTGTCGTGGCATTTCGTGGATTTAATAATGAAGTAATTTATCTATTTATTTATTTTAGCATGTGCTCCTCAGACTCTGGGATTGATCCAGATCGACGGGCAGGAGTTAAAGAAGACCACCCAAATACCTCGGTCCCTGGTCTCGGTGGATGGCGAGACGCTTCCAGATGTGCGCTCACGAATCAACGCAGCATGGCTAAATAGCACGAATCCACCAGCATCCTGTGTGATAAGAGGATGCCTGAACACCTCAAAGCTAAGATCCAGAAGACAGTCATATGGCCAGCCACCACGAAACACGAGCAGATCCTCAATGCTGTGGACCCCACTAAGGTGGATGGTGGGCTTCACCCTCCTGGATCGTGTGACGAATGAAACTGTTTTAAAACGACTCAGAGTTGCCCCAATCACAAAGAAGATGAGGGAGTGCGCCTATGGTGGTATGGGCACGTCATGGACACGTATGCGCAGTGAGGAGAATTCAGTGTCAAGAACAGCCCTCTGACTCGACCCTGGAGGCCGCCGACCGTGAGGAAGACCGAAGAAGGATGGACGCAATCACCGAGTGGATCTTGCCCCAGAGTACACCCAAGATCAATCCAAATGGAGAAGAAAGAGCCACGCAGCGGACCCCATGCTGGGAAGACGCTAGGAAAGACAGACCTATATACTTACCGTATTTTTCGGACCATAAGGCGCACCGGATTATAAGGCACATTAAGCGAAACAAAACAGTCAGATAAGTCAGACTTTACTCAACTCATTCTTCTTGCTTCCTCCACTTCTGTACCGTTGATTTATGAATGTTGAATTCTCTCCAGCTGCTCTGTTCCCATGTTGTTGCAGTACAACAAGTTTGGTCCGTTTACAGCATCCTGCCATGCAATTGCATTTGTCTCTAACCATCAGGAACCCTCACGTTAACTTTTATCGAGTGGGAAAAAGTTAGCGTTCATCCTCCAGCTTCACTGTGTTTATGCTATGCTAACATAGCTGTGTCGCTAGCGATCACGTAGCACATCATTATATACCAGCTAGCCCAACTTCAGTAACCCTACATACATCACTGCTGTTTAGTTTTCTGTCTTCATTTATGTTGGAAGTGATAGCAGAGCTGTACGTTTGAATTTTCTCAGAAATCTCTCAGTCAGAACATGCTATATCATGTTTAGGTGGAAGCTAGCGAGCTAACTTCCTGCTAACTTCTAACTCTGTTAAATTTAATAACTTCTGTTTTCATGGATGCTTGGATGTTAAACTTAATTGTTACAACGCTGATTATTTTATTAAAGATGAAAGAATTTAGACAGTTTGTAACTCTCAGTGATGCCGCAGTGTTCGTTTGACTTTGTGACCTGAAACTGACGGAGTTTAGGACCCAGGTTCCTCCGCGAGGCTCCTGACTACGGCAGCCGTAATGCTCCAACAATCCATCCAGCCGTGCGGCTCCGTAGCTTAGCAAAGTCACACTAAAACATTTTTGACAGATGTTTGAGCGCCGTGCACCACATAAAATCGGTTCGAGGTCAGTAAGCACAACCAGAATTCATACATAAGGTGCACTGTCGATTTTTGAGAAATTTTAAGGATTTTAAGTGCACCTTATAGTGCGGAAAATATGATATTTATTAAATTATTTATTGGCTCGATGAGCTTGCTGCTTATAGTTTTTTTATTTTTACAAAGATCTGAGAATCTTCCTTTACACATCTGCCAAACATGGTTTCTCTTTTAGGGCAAAGGCTGTAAGCATAAATGGACGTTCTGCTTTTATCTTTATGTTTGAGTGTAAGGACATGCAATCGTATTCAGTGACTCCCTTGGTCCACACCACAAGTAGCCACTCTAGCCATAGCCACTCTCCAACATGTGTTTCCTTTGCTCTGACAAGTGTGATCCTGCTCAGCTGGGCTATAGCTGTTTGTCACCCAACTGGAGCTCCAACACAGGGCGCTTTGAAGTGATGCGGGCCCCCCACATGGAGAAAGCAGTGCTGTAGGTGTACAAGCAGACAGAGGCCCGGGGGTGGGACACAAGGGGTTGTTAGGATGAAAGACAGTGCCGTGGCAGTCCAGCTGTTTGCTCTGCCAGCCCAGCGCTAAAGAAAGACGGGCTAAGAAAGAATATTAGGTGCTTTGTGTGTCTGCTCATGTCAGTAATAGACTTGTTGAACTCTTGAGAGATGTTGCTCAGCTGCCAGTTCACCATTTTTGTGGTTCTTTGAATTTCAAAGCTGTGAAAAACACTTTTAATACATATCCTGAATAAACAGCAAACCTTGGCATCACATTTTCCCAAAGCTTCCTGTAATGTTAATCAGAAGGAAAAGAAGCAGAGACATGACACTGAAGCTGTGTGTGGTCTGAGGAAACTATACTGTAACGTGGTCGCCATTATCCTGCTTGAAAGCTGGTGGTTTGATTGTTCTGCACATTTTCGAAAGCCTCCACCACAGCAGCACAGTGTTCGACTTGATTAGCAAACTTTACTCTGCGTCACCAAATAAAACTCCACATGCAGGCAGACATCGAGAGCTAATTAACAGAAAGCAAGCATAAGCGCACACACTTGTCAAAAGCAGGGTCGTGTTTTCTCTTCACAGATGAACAAACAGCGTGGAAAGAGTGTCACCCCTCAATCAGGGTCCACGCACGATCGTGCTAATAACGCAAAGATGGCATAACTGAAGTATGTTTGTGTCTTTTTCTACATATCGAAGAGGAAAAGTTTGAATACGCTGAATAAATCAGGATTAAGCTCAGTAATGTTAGAGTCCAGTAAAGCATACCACAGTGATGTGGGGATGTGTGAGTGAGAAGCAGCCTGAGGAATGTGACTCGTACTGTCAGCGCTCTCTGCAGCCCGTCCATCTTCATTATACCTACAAAATGCTCATGTGATTCGCTTCTCCAGTGGGCCCCAGCTCTTGTGATATAGGGCAAATTCCTGAGTGGGATCAGTCAAGTTTCATAGCCAGCGGGGGTCAAGAGCCCAGGAGAGTGGAGGCATGAAGATAGGACTGTGGGGAGGTGATAAGAAGCTAAAATTAGTGCATACAAAGAAAAGGAAAGGAGAGATTAAGCAACTTTAGCTCATATTTTTTTATTATAACGACATATCAAATGGCAGAGCTCATGTAAACAGCAGAGCCAGAGTGGAGCATTAGCAGCTAAATATTATTCAGGAGCAGAGATGTGAAAACAAACAAACCCCACAGAGCTCGGAGAGATCAAACACTGAAGTGGCATTCACTATGTGACCATCTGAATGCTAATTTCCTGCTTGCTGACAGGTTTGCCATATGTGCTTAAAGGGACAGTTCACCCCAAAATCAAATCAACATGTTAGCTTGTAGTGCTGTTTATCCATCCAGAGGGTGGCCTTAAAGGGACAGGAGCTGGAAGCAGAACAGCTCGCAGCAAGGTGCAGTTTAGACAAGTAAAACCCACTTTAGTCCAAGAATGCATGCAGTGTGATGCCAAACCTCAAAAACACAAAAGCACCATAGTAAGACTGTAGTTTTAAGAGCTAGCAGACAACAAAATGCACAACAACACAAAAGCGACACCAAAGCAACTGGTGTTGATTTATAAGTAACACAACAGGCCAGAAGAAAACAGTGTGTGTGTTTTATTTCTTTGTGAACTGTCCCTTTAAAAGGATCAACATGCTGAGATCTTAGCTTGTTTCTGCTGCCCACAAGTGGCCAATGGATCATCTATTGTAGGTTTAATGCAGCGATGTATATGTGACTGATAACAATCAAAGACATGAGTGGGAAAGACAGACGAGTCATTTCAGGCTTTTCTCTGTGAGGTTTTACAGTGTTTAAAAAAATCCCAGTTTTGTTGATACAAGACCTCAGCAGAGATTTCAGGCAAGTTCAAGGAAGCAGCCAGCTGTGCAAGACACAGCTGTGGGCTCACGTAGTGCTGCGGTGGTATTCAGCCTGAAATGTAACATGTGCTGTTCGTGCACGCTGTCGGGCTTTTATACGACATGACGTACGGTTCAATTTCACAATGGAAAGAGGCGTCGGTGCCAAAATCCACTCGCTCTGCAGATTTACGAAGCTTTAGAGATAACATTTGTAGCTCCTACCAAACCGCATGTAAACCATCGACGTAATGTGTTGTGTCTTAATGGTGATTTACTTAAAGCTGCTGCTGTTTACATCTCAGATATGTCAGAATCAGCTCCGTGGGAATAACATTTTATGAAATGGTCCAGCTATTTAGTGTCTATTAAAATGATATATACTGCTCTTTAATTAGTTTAGATATATTTTGACAACGTCTCAGGATTGCTCGGATGATAAAAACATGATGTGTAACAGACTGAAGCCAGCCTGTAAGAGAAACGAGCTAACGAGAGCTGCGTGAGTCGTGTGGTTGAAAACTGTTGGAAGATTGTTGGGAAGCATTGATTTCTTTAAAAGCCAGAAGCTGTGTATCCAATGGGAGGAAGGCTTTAAGACAGGTGATTTCAGTGAATGTCACATGATTGCTGGCAGCAGACTGGCTGGTCTGGGAATTTCATAAACTGTTGCTCTGCTGGGATCTTCCCACATAATCATCTTAAAGGTTTACAGAGAATAAGCTGAGGAGGGGGAAATGTGCACTGCATGGCAGTTTTCTGAGTGAAATGCATTGTTAATGCTAAAGGTCAGAGGTCAGGGAAGAATGGTCAAACTGTTTCACTCGATCACTTTAAACACGGTTTGCAAAAGAGCCACAGCAGAAGATCACAGCAGGTGCAGCTAAGAGCAGGAACTGAGGCTACGATTTGCACCGCCTCACCAAAGCTGACATTAAAAGACTGGAAAAGGCGAATCTGCTGCAACGTTTGGATGCAGGTGTCCGGATTTGGCATAAACACCATGAAAGCAGGGATCCATCCTGCCTGGTGGTGTAATGGGATGGGGGATGAGCACACTTTGTTCCCTTCTACTGAGCATCATTGAGTCACTCATCATTACCATCATTACCTGAGTAGGATCTCCGTCCAATGACAGCAGGAGGAGGTCAGCTGTGGCTGGTAATAGCACGCTGTACCTAATAAAGTGTCTGGTGAGTGTATGTTCAGCATTTAGCTCACAGAGACCCATACATACATACAGCAGCGCTATGAAAACAAGGTTTGTAACCGTGCCGACACATTCCAGGCTGTTGTTCCCGATGATAAGCGCCGTTGCTCCGGGGCGACCATTCCTGCCTCGCTGAGGGGCCGGTCTGCTCAGACAACACACTCATTACCTGCTCATACAAAGAGCTTGTGACGTGAGGTCATGTGGCAGACGTGGTGTGTAATGTCTTCAAACAACTTCAGAGCTCAAACGGGCAAAAGTGAGGTGGAGGGGGAAGAATCAAAATAGCAGCTGGCAGTAAAAGCACGGATACAAAGACTGGGACTGGTGTTTGTCTGCTGGGAGCCAACAATCAGAATAATAAATCTGATTAGTATTTACATGATAATAATAAGGCCAAGTAACATATGACCACAGCAGCATATGTTGCTCCAACTTGAACGTTGTTTTCCACCCCAGCACCTCTCCTTCCTCCTCCACCCTACATCCCTCTGTGCTTCCCAAACCTTCATTTTTTCCTCTCCTCCTGTGATCCCTTTCCTTAAAGATGGGAAAGAAGTCAGCCAAATATGATGCAGTTACAGAGAACTTAATGGCAGTATGATAATGATAATCATTACTGAAATGATGATGAAAGACGTGCGCTGTGAGTAATTCTGTGATGTCAGGGGAAGACAATGAAAGCTGCGGTGCAGAGAGGCAGCTGTGCACGTCCTGACCTGTGAAGCCGAAGGACGCGGCTGAGGGCAGCTGGGATGAAGTAAGGCTCGCGAGATTCATTGTGAAGGACTGAGTGGAGGTTATCAAAGGGAGCGATCTGTGCCAATTCTCTCAAACGTTTAATGTCACAACTGTGAATTCTGGATGGACGTGTCGCAGAAACTTTTGCAAAATTTATAAACAACGAGGCTGCGTTTGTATTTTAAACTTTAAACTTAAGGTCACGTGGGAATCAGGCCTAAAAAGAACAGTGTGTGTGTATACTTAATATGATGAGCGGTGATGAAATCCGAGCATCTTCTGGAGCCAAGATTTCGGATCGGAGCTTTTCTGGTTTCCAAATATTAAAATGATTGCTGTAAATATGAAAAACACAGAAAAACCCAACAATTGTGGGAAATCTTCTACATTTAAGGACAAAAACCAATAACCTGTAGAGGTTTTCTACGATCGTCCTGCTAAAAGCCCGTGGACTCATCCAACAGCAGTGAGACCAGCCGGAGTGTTGATGACAGCGTGATGCTTTCAGTAGGAACAGCAGGCTGTCGTCCTCCTGTCAACAGAATCAGTTTGCTTTTGTCAGCAAATCGACTCTTAGAGAATAAGACTGATTCTTTGCACTTACATGCATTTCTGTCCGTAGCTGTTATTCTAATTCCTTTCCTTTTAGTGAAACATGGCGTAGTGACGTCATTCTCCCCCTCGTGTTGTTTGGACCATCAGATGGCCACGTTTGAACGAGCACGAGTGGATGTGTTTGTGCAGAACCAAAGAAATTCAGAAGATTGCTTATTTTCTCTGAATCAGTCTCTCTCTCCAAATCCACCAAGTATTATTATTATTATTATTATTATATACATAACTGTTGAGACTGGGCAGTGATAGGACGAACCAGAGGAGCTGAAGGAATAAAACAAAGCTCAGAGGAATGCCACAAACACATGTATACATGAGAATGTCTGTGACCTTTAGCCCAAACAAAAGTAGCTAAACACCAGGTTTGCATAATAGCAGGTCATCAGGTGTAGTCCTAGCTGAGGGCGAAAGGCTGATAGCAATGATTTGGCAGCGCGGCTTCACCTGGTTTTCTCTTTCCAGACGTTTTTGAGCTGCTGCAGGACTGGTTGTACCGTAGTAAGAATTGTTTCCTACGTTAGCTTCAGAACCAGGTTTCCAGTTTCTTGGATAACGTGAAGCTAAGTCAAAGATCCAACTCAGCATCAAAGCGTTACCATTTCCAAAAACTATTTACATATTACACTTCAGATGTTAGCTGATGTTAACTTCATTTTTGTTCATGGAAATTTCAGATCCACTCACACCAGTTTGTTACTGATGATTAATTTCAGCCGCAAGTATTATTGAGTGGTTTCCACAGCAACGTAGCAGTGCTGTAACATGGAGCAGGAAGAGGAAGTACCCAACACATCACCGTGTGCGGCTACAATAGAAAAACAGTGCGTCTTGTTAAATGGGACATTTTCATGTCCCATCAATCTCAGCTGATGCAGGCAATCCGGTCGTTAAGTCTGACGTCACTAGCCGTGTCTGGGCCTAAACTCCGCTGCAGGTCCATATATCAAACGATCACTGTGGCATTACTGAGAGTTGAAAAACTGTCTAAAGTCTTTCATCTTTAATAAAATGATCAGCGTTCTGCTCTACCAGGTGTAACAATTGAGTTTAACATCCAGGCATCCATGAAAACGGAATTTATGACATTTAACGGAGTTAGAAGTTAGCAGGAAGTTAGCTCGCTAGCTTCTATCTAAATACAATATAGCATGTCCTGACTGCGGGGTTTTGGAAACAAATTCAAACGTACAGCTCTGTTATCACTTCCAACATAAATGAAGACAGAAAACTAAACAGCAGTGACGTTTGTAGGGTTACTGACGTTTGGCTAGCTGGTATATAATGATGTGCTACGTGACCGCTAGCGACACAGCTACGTTAGCATAATATAAACAAGCTAACTTTTTTCCCACTCGATAAAAGTTAACGTGAGTGTTCTCGGTGGTCAGGAACAAATGTAATCGCATGGCAGGATGCTGTAAAAAGACCAAACTTCAGCCAGGAGAACAACTGAGATAATCCATCCACAATACGAGGTTAGTCATTCATATACTGCTGCATGGGCTGGGCTGTAGCTACATCCTAAGGGTTTAAAAACTGAGCTTAAATAAATGATTAGCGGTAATAAAAGCCGAGGGAGGTCAACAGTGATCACTGACTGTTTTAGGAGCTCTTTGAGATTAAATAGAAGAAAATACAAAACATTAAACATGTTAACAACACAAAAGCATATTAAACGCAGACTACTTTAGGAAGTAGGATTTGTCACGTCATCACTTAACGACCAGATGGTTTCAGACCCATCCACACTCTGCTGCTGTGTAGTCGCCCTGATACTCCTGCTGTCCTCGACCTTATTGAGGAATTTTCTCCACATTGAGGTGGAACGTGTGCGATAGGCGTCCGCATCAACACGTGACCCTTCTCCAGGCCGTGGATGAGGCATGCAGGGACATCACAGCAGACCAGAGTCCGGCTGGATTCGTCACGCCTGAAGGTTCTTTCCAAGATGTTTGGCAAGTGAGAACATT
This sequence comes from Neolamprologus brichardi, assembly GCF_056152115.1. Lineage (NCBI taxonomy): Eukaryota > Metazoa > Chordata > Actinopteri > Cichliformes > Cichlidae > Neolamprologus > Neolamprologus brichardi. The sequence goes on from NC_142125.1 coordinate 784,046, forward strand.
TGTTCTGACATGGATGAGAGAGTGTGGCCAAGTCCACGTGACAGAGCTGAGAATTGTTGCTTTTCTTTCAAAGGAGGTCGTGTTGTTTACTGTGTGTGTCATCAGTCAGATGTGTTCAGTTATTCCACTGATCTCTGCTGTTTTTATGAGTGTAGCACCATGATGAGACATGCCACACGTACTCTGATGCTGAACAGTGAAGCCGTGTTTGAACATTAGTTTGATTTTTGTGTTTAGTTTGGAAAAATAAAGAAAATGTTGCTTTGCTACCACGTAAGTTGCAAATGTTACTGACGAGTTCACACCGCTGTCAGTGTAAATGTCACCGCCTTTCTATAAAGTGGTACATGAGGAACACTACACAGATGTTGATGAATGATTACAGGATGAGTTAAATACTGAGAAAACTAAACTGGTGGCTGACGAGAATGTATTGAACTCCCATCATATCTCTGCCAGTGTTTCAGATGTTATTAGTCCTTTATTTATCCAGGTAAAAAACTCATTGAGATTAAAAATCTCATTTCCAAGAGAGACCTGGTGTCATGGCAACAAAAGTCAGATGTGTGCACTAAATGCCTGAATGAAAAGGGGGCTTTGTTTCATTGGCTGTGGGAATATCCAAAGATCCAGAACTTTTGGAAAGATTTCAAATGTTTGTCAGAAACACTAAATATGAAAAATCCCTTTTGGTCTTCAACTCTGTGTTCTTGGAAGATCCTCAAAAGACTTTTAGGTAAGATCAAGACAGAGCAGACGTTTGGACAGCAGACTGCTTCAACCCGAGACGGTTATTTGATGGTTATTTTGGAAAAGTGCAGCTGCATAATCACTGAAACATGGCTGAGATGTGGAGAGATGAACTAATCGTTAAAGTAGGAGAACTTTTCTTTTAATGCAAATCTTTTTTTCCCATTAAGTCCTAATTTGACTGTTGTAGTAAATTTATGTTAATATGCATTTTTATTTAATGAATGTCCAGTGTCTGTGTGCATTTGTGTGTTTGTACGAAATGTTCTGTTTAAAAAGGTAACAAAGAAATACTCCAAACACTTTGCATTGAAATCAATGGGAGAATTTGACAAAGCAAACAATGATAGACGTGGATCACCTCGAAGACTAAAGGCTTTGTTAAATCTTCTTTGGGCCACAGAAACATTTTAAGCATTTTGATTTACTCATAAATTTATTAATTTATCAGATTTCTCTGATTAACAGTTTTTTAACCACTAAAATTAAGACATAACAGGAAAAGGACCCAGAGTCAGACTGACACAACATTTAAATTAGCAATGCAGGCAGAAAAACAACGAAAGGAAACTATGACAAGGACTCAGAGGAAGACACAACTATATCTACACAACAGGGCAGTTAGAGGACACGAGTGCTGCTGGGTTCAACGGGCACAGGTGAACAGAATCCAGGTAACGACACAGGGAAGAAATACAACTAAATACACAACAGAAGAGACACAGGACTGCAAAAACAGCAGAAGGAAGTCGCTGACTAACACTTAGACGAGAGCCTAACACACTCAAACACGACATAGAAGATCAAATAAACCAGAATTCAAATAGAAGTAAAGTGAAGCCGAGAACTAAAGGCTCAAACTAAACAAAGTGAAATATAACAAACAACAAGAACCAAAATGAAACCACAAACTCAAAACACTGAGTCAAAGACGCGGGACCGTCACCGTCATTAAACTAAAGCTTCAGCCAAAGACAAGCCACGCTTCCTTGCACAGTAATTCCTCCTCCTGCAAACACACTTTGATTACATTTCCCTCGTTAACCTGATAATGTAACTATAGTTTAATTTCAGAGCGCCCTTTCTCTTCATGTCCTCTTTAATCCTTTATGAAATGGTTCATATAAACATGAATCGCCTTGATTAATGCTGTTGTTTCTATCAGCCTTCACGGTGACAGCGAGTGACACTGTTTCCATTTACTGTGGATAAAAAGATCAAAACCTTTTGACCTTTTGCTAACTAAACGAAACCTAATCAAACGCTTTGTCTCTGCTTACCTCCTCAGTTTTTCTGATTATTAGACCAATAAGTTCTGTTACTGTTAATGCTGCCAATACTCAGCGTAGGTTGCTTCTCTGGGAGGTTATATTTTATGACTTTAAGGTCTCTTAAATTCTTCCAGAGTGAAGCTATGAGAGCATGACCCCCACTCCACTGATGACAGCCTCCATCTAACTTGAAGTTTGCCTGTTAATTAAGTCTGTAAACAGGTGGGTGAGAGCTGCTTCGTGGCTTTATGCTCGACCATCAAACGGCTCAAAGGCTAATGATGTTTACCTCTCCAGGTCCCCTTGAAGGATGGAAATGCACCTTTTTCCAAGCACGCGAGCACATGTCTGTGCACAGGCACACGTAATCGTGCTGCTGCTGGCCGGCTTACATCCACTTTTCTTTCCCTATTGTTGCCTCCACAGGGGAAATCCATTAAGAGCAACGATGCTGTCATTACTCTCCGGAAAATAACCGTGACCTTTACAGTTATTGGTCATGAGAGACTTATTTTCAGGAATTAATTGGAGGATAATTTGTCTTTTGTTTAAAATAAAATATATAAGGACATTTTTAACCCTTGTGTTGTCCTGGGGTCATTTTTTGGTGTATGGAAATCCCGAGGAGGTTAAATGTAGCTTGTTTTTGATGCCTGTGCCTCTATTCCACTTCTCATTTAAAGAAAAGCAGAGTAAAGTCTTTTATATACAACTATTACACCAGTAACTGGTGATTTCTGGAGAAAAAGTGCTTCGATGCACTTTTAGTTCTGCAGAACTTGTTAACACAAAGTCTGTTTATCCAGTTTACACTCTGTGTATCTCAATAATTAAAGGTGAGACACTTCTGTGGGTTAAACAACTGCACATTTTCTCTTCTCTGACTCCAACACTGCTATAAACTGAAGCACAAATACACTTTAAAATGATTAATACTTCAGATCTGTTCTTTCCTTATAAAAGATTATTATGCCTTTTTAAGTAAGCACAGTTATTATAAGGCAGCAATGCTTAAAACACAGTGTGTGCGACGTCCTGTCCAATGCTGCTCTGCTTAACCTGCGATGTTTGCTGCCCCCTGCAGGAGCACAGCAGCATCTGCATCAGTGCTGGAATGAGGTCAAACAGTCAGTGAAGGAGACTTCCAATTACTCCAGCAGCACCGTTTTTACTGAAAGCCTGCAGCTGTTGTTTTAACTGCGCCTCTGACTGACTGTGTGAGCGAAGACTCGCTCTTAGAGCTGCAAAGTTCACTGGTCTCACTCTGAGATTAACTAATGCAAAACAATCAAAACAACAGCAGAGAGCACAAAGGATGTTTGAAGAGAGAAATTAATAGAAAGCAAAATGAATAATAAAACAAACAAAGAGTGGAAACAAAGAAAGGGAAGAAATCTTCCAGAACAGAAGTCAAAACAAGCGACCGACAGAGACCAGGAGACTAAATGTACGTGCACGAGTGTGTTTAACAAAGAAAAAACAAGAGAAGAGAAGAAAAATGTCAAACATGCAAAGCATCCATGCATGCTCGTGTGTCTGGACAAACACTGAATGGGTTTAGATGAGATGTGAATATGGGTTTATTTTATCTGTGGGACGCTGTCTGTGTTTCTTGGAGGAGGCCGCTCACTTCCAGCTCAGCCAACCTCAGAGCTGCTGCTGTGTAGCTTCCTGCAGCTTCCTGTCCACATTCCCACCTCCCTGACTGTGTTTGTGTTGGCCAAGACAAAAGGGGGCACAACTTAGAGCTTCTCCTTCATGTTCAATACTCGAAGTGTTATAAGATTGCTGTTCAAAGGTTCCCACCATGACTCTTGTCCCACTGTTTTACCCGAGACGAGCGTGGGACTCACTTCTGCATTTTGAGTAAATGTCTCACTTAAATGGTTTCATATGAACTCTGATAAGGTAACCGTCCATCTTCAGGTTAACTGTGACCAGATTCTTTCTTTAAGTCTCCAGGTAACACCATCATCAGCTGATGCAGGTGTGTGTGCACAGCAACAGAAGTGTGTGTCACTGTCCGCTGTAATAATACAGGTGGTGAAATGCAGAAATACCTGATGTTCAGACTGAGTCCTGCTGTTGTTTTCTCTCTTATTTAACCGGAGATTCATCTGTGCAGCACACTGACACGTGTTGTACTCTGTGTTTCTGCTGTTCGTTTTTGAATGTTTTTGTGACGAACATTCAGATTTGAGCTTTCCAAACTTTTTTCATCAGGTAATTATAAACAGATAGAAGCATCAAATCAACATGTTTAAGAAAATTACATGTGTGATTGATAAATGACTTTCATGAAGTAAAGGATTGACTACTCGTTTGTCCAAAACACAGTATATATAACCTAATGGCACTTAAAGAAAACTGCCATCTGCCAATCAGCTCACAGGCTAGTGAAGCAGGTGAGTGAACACCTGTGACACTGTAGTGTCTCTTTTATTTGGTGTTCACAGATCAGGGCTTGTGTTCCTAAAAGCCATGTTGCCTGGGTGAGCTCTACAATTTTACCTTTGACATACCTGACACCTGTAGTGTTAATGCTAATGCTAATGCTAAACTGAAATGGTAACCAAAGTAAACATTGTTCCAGTCATCTCGAGGACTTTTGCATGCTGGGTGGTGCATCAAGGGTGGAGTAAAGGGTTGGTGATGAACACCATCATCTATTCAACATGCTGCCCTCTGGATAAGGTTCAGATCCATCAGGTGCAAAACCAGCAGACTGAAGATCAGCTTCTTCCTGTGAGCTGTCACAGCTCTCAATGCAAACTAAGAGTGAACACACTTCTCCCATACAACCACTCTGACGCTGCTGTTGATCAACTTTGTTGCTGCCATGTGCAAAATCTCAATCTTTCCTTGTTCGGTGCAACATTTTGTTCTCAGTGGAATTACCATCCCCACCCTAAATGACCACAGCTCCTTCACCATTATTCATTTACTTATTATATTATATAACTGCCCTTGTATACAGCCCAACAACGACGCATACGCCATGTCTACAGTTTACTCACATATATGGATATTTTGCTTTTTCCTCGTTGTAGATTGTTTTCTTTACTTTTGCACCTTTGTGGTCCTGCTACTAATTTCAGTGTTCAAGAAACCGAACAATAAAAGCTCTAAAGTCTAAAGTCACTGGACACCACTCAGTGATGGAGGCTAAAGGGGCACTTCCCTTGAACCTGAGTTACATCTGGTAACCTCTGGTTCTGTCACACAACCTTTTTGCTTCTTCGCAGACACAACTTGTGAGCTGTGTTAGATAGTAAACTGGAACTATCTACTAACTTTAGGCAACATCAAAAAAGGGACATTTCATATTTGAATCATTTTTATTGAGGTTTATCACCACAGCCGTTCACAACAGATGGCTACCCCTCCTTCCTTCCCACTGTCACCAGGTGATTGCTAAAAGGGCTGATCTTATTCAACTTGTTCAGCCTGCTTCCTCAGGGAGGCGCTACAGGGGCATCAGCACAAACACCCACAGACAAAGACCCTGAACACTGTGCTCATGTATTTCTACACTGTAGTTACAGATTCTTTAGCTGATAAGATTAAATGGCCAATGATCCATCGTCATTTCACTGGACAATTACCAGGACATCAAACAACATATAGACTTTGTGCACCCTGGATAAAGTCTGCTTGATGTCTAACACATGTTCTCACATACAGGCACACCTGGCAATGACGAGAACGGTTCAGGGTCACAGTGCATAAAGAAAACTGCTCACCTTTATACCAGCAGTCTTTTTCTATATTAAAGTTGTGATGTAATCCCGTCGTGATTGCTCAGGTATCAAAAAGGGAAAGAATCCAAAAACCGACCATGCAGAAGGTAAAGAGCATAGAGAGCGTTCCTCCCTGAGGACAGCAGAGGATGGTTAACAGGACAGAATTTAATAATGCAACACAATAAGGCTACGAGGTCAACACAGAACTGCTGAGAGCATCTGAAACTACAGCAGACATTCAGAGTTTCTCAACATGTGCTTGGATACATTATTAAAGACGTTTTAAAAACTCACAGTTATTCTAATATTTGTCTCATTAACCAGTCTGCAGTGTTTGTGCATCTCATGTTGTGATTGGCTTTAAAATAGGAAACAAACTCACTGTCGTGCTTATTTGAACACCAGTGTTCCACACACACATAAATAATAATAGATTGCATTTATATAGCGCCCTACAATTCCACTATTCATTCACTCTCACACGCTGGTGGAGCTACAGTCGCAGCCACAGCTGCCCTGGGGCAGACTGACAGAAGCAAGGCTGCCATATCGCGCCATCAGTGTTGCTCAAGGACACAACGACCAGGACAGAGAGCCCGGGGATCGAACCGGCGCTTCCCAACCCCCTGAGCGTGACCCTAAACCTGACCCTAACCTAACTGTAACCCTGACACTAAAACCACATTCTGAGCCTCAAAAAGGCTTCAAACTTGTGAGGACCAGTGAGTGTGTCACACAAGTGACTGTTGGTTCTCACAAGTATAGTAGAATGCAGCGTTTGGTCCTCACAAAGATAGCTAGACAGGAACACACAAACATAAACAGACACACACAAACATAAACAGACACACACACAAACAGACACACACACAAACAGACACACACACAAACAGACACACACAAACATACACACACACACACACACACACACACAAACAGACACACACACAAACAGACACACACAAACATAAACAGACACACACACACAAACAGACACACACAAACATACACACACACACACACACACAAACATACACACACACACACACACACACACAAACAGACACACACACAAACAGACACCCACACACACACAAACAGACACACACACACACACACACACATAAACAGACACAAACAGACACACACACACACAAATATACAAACACACACACACACACACACACACACACACACAGACACACACACACACACAAATATACAAACACACACACACACACACACACATACACACAGACACACACACACACAAACAGACACACACAAACATACACACACACAAATATACAAACACACACACACAGACACATACACACAGACACACACACAAACAGACACACACAAACATACACACACACAAATATACAAACACACACACACAGACACACACACACAGACACACACACAAACAGACACACACACACAAACAGACACACAAACAGACACACACACACAAATATACAAACACACACACACACAGACACACACACACAGACACACACACAAACAGACACACACACACAAACAGACACACAAACAGACACACAAACAGACACACACACACAAATATACAAACATACACACACACACACAAACACACAAACAGACACACACAAACATACACACACACACACACACAAACAGACAAACAGACACACAAACATACATACACACACACACACAAACAGACACACAAACATACACACACACAAACACACAAACAGACACACAAACATACACACACACACGCACAAACAGACACACACACTGTTTGTGCACTGATGACAGAACAAACCCAGTGGATTAAACCATTTATCACTGATACAAAAGCAACACACAAATTTGACATGTGCTAGAAAACTTCTTGATGCAATCATCCAGGTAAATCCCCAAAAGTTGATTCTGTTCATCTGGACGTCTTCAGTGGGAGAAACGTTTCGTCATCATCAGGTGACGTCTTCAGTCTCAGCTGACTGCAGTCTTATCAACCCGACATTTGCATAATGACTGAAACCAGCCCAGTGAAGGAACAATGGGCTGGGAGGTCAGTTCATGATCATAATTATACAAATTCTCATGACCATTGACCATAACCCACTGATCAATGGCCATGAATCCCGGTCACAGAGAGTTGGGGAATGGCTGCAATCACAGCATGTAAGATGGTGACAGATGTATCCTTAGGCCCCCTCCTCCATTCAGAGATGGTCTTTCCCTTTTCACATAAATGGCCTCCTCTCCCAATCCTTGGGGTGGACCAACCTTTGGTGCAGCGTGTTTTGGGGTTTACATTACAGCAAATGTCGGGTTGATAAGATTGAAAGCTGCAGTCAGCTGAGACTGAAGACGTCACCTGATGATGATGAAACGTTTCTCCCACTGAAGACGTCCAGATGAACAGAATCAACTTTTGGAGATGTGTTTATTTTACTATAAATGATTTTCCAACACACATGAACTGTGTTTTATGTTAACAGACGCACACTTTTACTATAGTATGTAATGAATCTCTGGCACTACCTGATACACTGAATTAGTTCACAGCTCCAAATAAAGAAAACGAAATCATCTTCGACATGTGATCGGGCAGCTGTGCAGGTTCTCATTGTTGGTATCCAGCCAGTTATATAATCACTTTTTATCTGGGTGAGAAGCAGAAAAGCAAGTTTTGTGACATATTTAGATGTCAAAATAAATTAACTGGCTTTCACTGAATTCAATGACCTTGACCCAGTGACTAAATAGAAAATCAAGCTTTGTATATTATAAAGCACTGCTGGGTGGGGCTCTTCCCATCATGCATTTCTCTTTGATTCATGTGCTGTTGAAATATGACTGGAATGAAACATCATGTGAGCTCATAAAGCTTATCAGCTTTCTGGTGCAACACACAGCTTGATAAGATTTTACAGTGACAGGATGCGTCGCATTTCTTTCTCTGCTTTGCTTCTGTTTCTGGTTTCCTGTCTGCTGATAACGAGCACATAATCTTTAACATCACTCGTAAAACTGTGTGACAGTGCATCCTGAGGTCACGAGGAATCTCTTTTAAAAGCTGCTGGCTCATAATGTTTAACTGTAAAGATTTCATTTGCAGATGTGTTAGCCACATACATGAAAAAACATGAAGATATTAGCTCTCATTGGGCCTCTTATTCTTTTATCTACGGTGGCCCTGAGAGGCCAAAAGCGCTGCAAAAAGAAAAACACTTGCAAAAAGAAAAAGCGCTGCAAAAAGAAAAACACTTGCAAAAAGAAAAAGCGCTGCAAAAAGAAAAACACTTGCAAAAACAAAAAGCGCTGCAAAAAGAAAAACACTTGCAAAAAGAAAAGCGCTGCAAAAGCACACACAACACAACGGAAATAGGAAAAAACACAACGGAAATGTTTCTGGGGAGACAATAACCGGACGGACCAGTTGACCAAAACATGCTAACAAGTGCACTGGGACTGGGAGACACTTCAACGAAGTGGAAGCAGAGCGGCCAAAGAGTAAACTTCCAAAAGTAAGTTCTGAATATTATGTCACTTATTTATGTGCAAATGTTTAATAACGAGGAGCATTAAAACATTACTGTTGGCCACATGCCGGCAAAGTTATGTGACATTAGCGATGTTTGTACTTTCAGCGTTTACTTTGTTTTAAAGTCTTTACTTTATACGCCGTTAGATAGTCGACCTTAATCTTACAGAGAATCTGATGATTTTGTGGATAATTAAAATCAGTCATATATCCACAAACACAACAGGCTGAAAGTCAGTGATGCTGCTCGGTTTGCAGTCCTGAATATCACGGCACAAGCAGGATTCACTGCACTGTTAATGTTAATTATGTCATATTGCTGCCTCTGTTCGGTGGTGTTGAGCCAAACGGACTTTAACGTGTGTTTGAACGAGCTGACGGTTCACTCATTGTAGCGACTTCCACAGTCGCTAGAGCCCGGGGATGGAGCCCGCCTATTTGCCTGACGCGCTGTCAACTTTAGCAATAATGCGAGAGGTGGAATTGTTTGCTTGTTTATTAAAGTGTTTACAGAGTAATGTCATCTCGAGATTTGGACTCTTACAACGTCACAGGCTCTAATGTAACAAGACGAAACATGTTGTGCAGCGGTCAACAAAAACTACGGCTACCCAGCCCTCCTCTCTGTCAAAATCAAAACCAGTGAATGACAGACTGACAACGCCCTCTTAATGTCGCCGCTAGCACCCACGTGACTCCCATTACACATCACCATAGCAACCAAACAAATGAAAACCCAGTGATCATCAAAAAATTCAATACATTTAATTATGGTTCCTACACTCATTAAGCTGAAAGAAAGATGCTTTAATCACAGCAGTCACACATGTGTCCACTGTACCAGCTGGGAACTCTTCTTGTTTAGCACTCGTAATAACACTAAATCCTCCTGTTTGTAGCAGTGTGTACACCTGAGACTGTCACCTGTCTGTCTGTCCTGCACTCTGTCTCTGTTTCTTTCTCTCTGATTGTGGAATAAAAGTATGAACATGTATTTATAAGTTACACTTGTGTTTGAATCCTGCAGCTTATCACGCATTTGATTTCCATGTGTGACGACTGCAAGTGTCCAGAGTGAGGACAGACTGAGGGACCCACTGCTGCACATCATCTGTGAGGCTTTGCACCCCTGATGATCCACCAGGAGAAACTCTGTGTGAGGAAGAGGAGGAGGAAGAGCCAGCAGCAGCTGACAGATGGAGAGAATAGACAGACTGTTCCCTGTTTGTGAAGGACTGCTAGGAAAGTTTAGAATAACTAATTGTCTGTCCTGAATCAGTCTTATTAGGTAATGTTCAAATAATGTTATCATCCAGTGTTTTCAGTGTGGGAGAAAGTACTCAGGGCCTTCAAGTTACACACTATGAAAGGCAGCAACAAGTTTAATGTTCAGAAACCTAAAGTATGTATCAGCAGCTGAATGGAGCTAAAAATAATTGTTTGTTTCAGTTCTATGAAGCTTTGAGTATTTTGGATCAGTAGCACTGCTGTGTTTGTTGCATCATAATGCTTTAATTGTTTATATGCTTTATATATTCTGAGGTAAGTTGATCTATAGTGTTACATCATATTCTATAAGGATGTTATGTGTTTGTAGACTTTCTGCCCAGTTTGACCCATTTAGCAGAAGTCAGCCTGTTTAAGGCTCTGATATCTATTCTGTGTGACTTAAAGCAGTTATGACATGGTCTGATTTTCTCACCCAATAAAGGAATATTTCATATATCAGTCTACTCTTCATTCTATCAGAAACAGTTATCACAGCTCGTACATTTGCTTCTTCCACACATATATGTAAGCATTGAGCCAAATTTACTAATGCCAACATATTAAAAGAACAATATTTGTCTCTTATATATAATACATCTATATATACACTGTCACAGATACTTGTCTTTAAGTGAAGATTTAAGGTGATAGGAAATATAAATAAATGCAACTTGAATCTTTACTGAAGCTCAGTGTTTGACACAGAGTTCACTCACATGTGCTGTACCAGTGTACCTGCACATGTGATGTGACAATAGAAGTGATTTGATTTGAGAGTTCAAGCTCACTGCTGTAATAACTGATAATGATTAATATAATAACTATAATATTGGCCATCTCATATTTACACTGACTTTAGTCTCATGAACAACATTAGCTAATTGTTATTTACTAGCTAATCTTAAATGACTGTTCAGTACAGATATGAAGCCCAACAATCATGTTTTACAGTCCTGTGGTCTCAGCCTCAGATACTTATTAAATCACACAAAGCTCGTGTAGAAACAAACAAACGAACAAAATATGTTCTCCTTCATTTCTGTCAACCACACGTTTCCCGCTATCATGGTTGCTAGGCAACCTGGGCAGCGCGGGTCGGAGGCTAGACCGTCCCATTTCAGACCCTGAATTCGGAAACAGTCCCTGAATTGCTGTATCCCAATTCAGGGCCTGCAGCCTTAAAGTACGCAGCCTCAACGGTCCTCAAGGGCCGCGTACTCAAAGACCGCTAAGGCCGGAAGTGTGAGGCTTGTGAAATGGGACGGTCTAGCCTCCGTCGCGCTGCCCAGGTTGCCTAGCAACCATGATAGCGGGAAACGTGTGGTTGACAGAAATGAAGGAGAACATATTTTGTTCGTTTGTTTGTTTCTACATGAGCTTTGTGTGATTTAATAAGTATCTGAGGCTGAGACCACAGGACTGTAAAACATGATTGTTGGGCTTCATATCTGTACTGAACAGTCATTTAAGATTAGCTAGTAAATAACAAATAGTTAATGTTGTTCATGAGACTAAAGTCAGTGTAAATATGAGATGGCCAATATTATAGTTATTATATTAATCATTATCAGTTATTACAGCAGTGAGTTTGAACTCTCAAATCAAATCACTTCTATTGTCACATCACATGTGCAGGTACACTGGTACAGCACATGTGAGTGAACTCTGTGTCAAACACTGAGCTTCAGTAAAGATTCAAGTTGATTTTATTTATATTTCCTATCACCTTAAATCTTCCCTTAAAGACACTCAAGTATCTGTGACAGTGTATATATAGATGTATTATATATAAGAGACAAATATTGTTCTTTTAATATGTTGGCATTATTACTAAATTTGGCTCAATGCTTACATATATGTGTGGAAGAAGCAAATGTACGAGCTGTGATAACTGTTTCTGATAGAATGAAGAGTAGACTGATATATTGAATATTCCTTTATTGGGTGAGAAAATCAGACCATGTCATAACTGCTTTAAGTCACACAGAATAGATATCAGAGCCTTAAACAGGCTGACTTCTGCTAAATGGGTCAAACTGGGCAGAAAGTCTACAAACACATAACATCCTTATAGAATATGATGAACACTATAGATCAACTTACCTCAGAATATATAAAGCATATAAACAATTACAGCAATATGATGCAACAAACACAGCAGTGCTACTGATCCAAAATACTCAAAGCTTCATAGAACTGAAACAAACAATTATTTTTAGCTCCATTCAGCTGCTGATACATACTTTAGGTTTCTGAATATTAAACTTGTTGCTGCCTTTCATAGTGTGTAACTTGAAGGCCCTGAGTACTTTCTCCCACACTGAAAACACTGGATGATAACATTATTTGAACATTACCTAATAAGACTGATTCAGGACAGACAATTAGTTATTCTAAACTTTCCTAGCAGTCCTTCACAAACAGGGAACAGTCTGTCTATTCTCTCCATCTGTCAGCTGCTGCTGGCTCTTCCTCCTCCTCTTCCTCACACACTGCCGAGTTTCTCCTGGTGGATCATCAGGGGTGCAAAGCCTCACAGATGATGTGCAGCAGTGGGTCCCTCAGTCTGTCCTCACTCTGGACACTTGCAGTCGTCACACATGGAAATCAAATGCGTGATAAGCTGCAGGATTCAAACACAAGTGTAACTTATAAATACATGTTCATACTTTTATTCCACAATCAGAGAGAAAGAAACAGAGACAGAGTGCAGGACAGACAGACAGGTGACAGTCTCAGGTGTACACACTGCTACAAACAGGAGGATTTAGTGTTATTACGAGTGCTAAACAAGAAGAGTTCCCAGCTGGTACAGTGGACACATGTGTGACTGCTGTGATTAAAGCATCTTTCTTTCAGCTTAATGAGTGTAGGAACCATAATTAAATGTATTGAATTTTTTGATGATCACTGGGTTTTCATTTGTTTGGTTGCTATGGTGATGTGTAATGGGAGTCACGTGGGTGCTAGCGGCGACATTAAGAGGGCGTTGTCAGTCTGTCATTCACTGGTTTTGATTTTGACAGAGAGGAGGGCTGGGTAGCCGTAGTTTTTGTTGACCGCTGCACAACATGTTTCGTCTTGTTACATTAGAGCCTGTGACGTTGTAAGAGTCCAAATCTCGAGATGACATTACTCTGTAAACACTTTAATAAACAAGCAAACAATTCCACCTCTCGCATTATTGCTAAAGTTGACAGCGCGTCAGGCAAATAGGCGGGCTCCATCCCCGGGCTCTAGCGACTGTGGAAGTCGCTACAATGAGTGAACCGTCAGCTCGTTCAAACACACGTTAAAGTCCGTTTGGCTCAACACCACCGAACAGAGGCAGCAATATGACATAATTAACATTAACAGTGCAGTGAATCCTGCTTGTGCCGTGATATTCAGGACTGCAAACCGAGCAGCATCACTGACTTTCAGCCTGTTGTGTTTGTGGATATATGACTGATTTTAATTATCCACAAAATCATCAGATTCTCTGTAAGATTAAGGTCGACTATCTAACGGCGTATAAAGTAAAGACTTTAAAACAAAGTAAACGCTGAAAGTACAAACATCGCTAATGTCACATAACTTTGCCGGCATGTGGCCAACAGTAATGTTTTAATGCTCCTCGTTATTAAACATTTGCACATAAATAAGTGACATAATATTCAGAACTTACTTTTGGAAGTTTACTCTTTGGCCGCTCTGCTTCCACTTCGTTGAAGTGTCTCCCAGTCCCAGTGCACTTGTTAGCATGTTTTGGTCAACTGGTCCGTCCGGTTATTGTCTCCCCAGAAACATTTCCGTTGTGTTTTTTCCTATTTCCGTTGTGTTGTGTGTGCTTTTGCAGCGCTTTTCTTTTTGCAAGTGTTTTTCTTTTTGCAGCGCTTTTTGTTTTTGCAAGTGTTTTTCTTTTTGCAGCGCTTTTTCTTTTTGCAAGTGTTTTTCTTTTTGCAGCGCTTTTGGCCTCTCAGGGCCACCGTATTTATCTTATATTTTTCTTTAAAAAATAGAAACTTTTGTTTGATTGATGAAAATGGGGGGGGGTGTCTCTGTCAGCAGGAAAAGCTGTAAAACGTATTTTGAAAAAACACAGTTAAGCCATTTTTTGCCCTCCTTCATATTTTTCTAAGAGGCCGAACTGAAGTTATTCCTGGCCCATTTTGGCCCCCGGGCCTCATGTTTAACCACCAAAATTGCGATATGTTGGAAACACCCCCCCCCCCCCCCCCCCAAATAAACAGAAGTAAAATTACAACTCGAGCAGAAAATCTCGCGAGCCTCATTTGAACGCGCCTCCTCTCGCCCCCTGTCGGCAGCACGTGGCATTGTCCCAGTGAGTGGCTGAGCAGATTTTGGCTGGTGAGAAAATACTGTGATCCTCATGTTGTGGCGCAAGATCCGGAGCAGAAAATGATGATGATGATGATGATGACAGCACACGCCCTCTCCGCCCTCGCTGGGAGGAGCGGGGTGCGTCCACACGCCCCTCCTCTCTAAATCGCCGCTGTTGCCTCGCCTTCTCCCATCACAGGATCGACAGGTGAGCACAACATCTCCTCTCTGCGTGTGTTAGATACAGAAACGCTGTTTCGAAGCTCTCTGCGTGGTTTGTTGAATGGTTGATGGACCCGTGGGTTTGCTGTGCTTCCGCGAATAACTGATGGATCAATTATTGCTGTTTTAATCTGATGCACTCGCCGTGCAGTCGGCGCACGGTGGTTACGGTCTGTCTGTCATCTGACTGCGCAGGCGTTCACATCTGCGCTTCCACAGCTACGACCTGATCGATACGCGGATCGATTGGATCTCAGCAGCTGCAGCTTTTAAACCCAGACCGTGCAAACCGTTTACAGGAAATAACAGTAGTGAGCTTACAGCATACAGTGTGTGTGTGTGTGTGTGTGTGTGTGTGTGTGTGTGTGTGTGTGTGTGTGCGCATGAAGGCTGCGCTGCGTAGATGAAAAGCACGCAGAGACTCGTCTGCTGATCATATCGCTGCTCAGGTGTTTGGACCTGAACACCAGGTTTCTTTTCTGAAATGCTGATGAGCTGATTGTCCCGTTCAGTCAGCAACAAGTTTGGGTCTGATTCATGTTTGTGACGGGCTGCAGCTGCTGCGGGCTTCAGGAAATGTAACCTGTTAAAGCCGGAAACATGAAACAATTCAAATTCATTTGAAGTGTCGTATTTGCTGCTGTGCTTTTTAATTTATTGCTTAAAAATGTTTTGTGAATATTTCCTGGGAAAACACTGCACTGCTGATCAACTAGATGTAAAGAGGTGAAATCACCGTTATTGATCATGTAATCTAAACACGTGAGCTGATGCTGTAGCAGCGATGACTCTGTGCTGTTGTTCTTTTCCATCGTTTCTGTGCGTGAGCAAACAGTTTCCTCTTGTCCTCGTTGTCATTCATTTGAATCCGCTTCCTGTTCTGGTAAACTGTGTTTGTGCAGCCAGACAGTCCTCACCTCTTCCTCTTTCATGCCCCACAGAATGGAGGCCCTGCTGAACGAGTGGCTGTGGCGGGAAGAGTTCTGGATCCCTCCTGGGAGTCACTGGAAAGACATGGAGATGAAGGAAGGAGAGGGCCACTTTCCTCTACCCAGGCATCTCATCTACACCTTACCACTAGCTCTGATCTTCGTAGCCATCAGATATATCTTTGAGAGGTGAGGCCGAGCTCACGGCGAGCTCTGCTTTTTTATCTGCTGGGCTGAAACCAGCAGAGCAGTAAGTTATGTGGCCTTTTCAGTTTTACCGAGTTAGTTGAAGGAAGCAGTGTGATGCTGTTTGTGGGGTAAAAGTAATTTTCTGCTTGACTTGTTTTGGTCATGGTGGCTGGCTGGAGGGTGTTTGCTGCTAAGCTGCTGAGGAACGCCTCCTCTTCCCTTTATTCATGCGCTACATGCTGTGTGAGAGTCCCGTCTCCCCCAGGCTCGCTCCAGCCTTGTGTTAAAGTGTGTCTGAGTGTTTTTGAGGGGAAATATCTCTTATGGCGACTACAGAAGTTTATAGCTGAGGTTTTACGATGCATGCTGATTCTCTGTAAGCTGCCTCTGCAGGGTATAGTCCACACCAACCAGTCAGTGGCTGCTGTCGGGGTGATTGCACAGAAAGTCCTACTAGTGCTTGTTATATGTGTCCTCCAGGTGCTTCAAGAGATTCCCTAAGATCAGAATATTTCTGCTGTCACAGCTGAAGGGATTTGAATGTTATCTTCAGATACCTGACACTTCTTAGTAGATCTTCACTCGTCTTTATAAGCGTTTCATAGCGTTCTACTTTAACGTAACATTTGAACACGCTGCCCTTTGGATGAATTAAAGAGAAATAATAATAATTGGAGGCTACAGTGAATCTGTGAGTCTGGTCTGATGATGCGTTTGTCTCAGTGTCTCAAACACTTTCTTGGTTTTACAGGATTGAATGTTTCAGAATGTTAGAGGCACAAAATCAGACATTTGATGAACCAAAATACTGACGAGAGCTTTCACTGTAATCTGCCAATCACGTTGATGCTTGTGAGCAAAGCTGCTTTAACAGAAACATCACAGTAAACCTGTTTGTACAGTTAACCAGAGACGCGGCCCACATGACCACAGCAGCACGCCTTTCCATTATCATCATCGTCAGCTGCTGTGTGTCTGTGAGGGCTGAAGATTAGCGTCCTCGTCTGTACTTTCATCAGCGATGTTTTAGCAGATTGGTAACATTAGCTGTGGGAGCAGTCCGGGGTCAGAGGGTGACGGCGAGTCGTAGAGGTGGGCACCTTCATTTGTGCTCGCGTAGACGTCGGCCAGCTGGAAGGTGTCTCCACGCAGTCTTCTCAGGCCACAGCTGTGTGTGTGTGTGTGTGTGTGTGTGTTCCTGTAACCAGAGCGCTGTGTGTCCCTCTGTGAAGCTGCCCTGACCTTCTCATTATCTCCCTGCGTGCACACTTCAGGATCATTATCTCTGAGATAGAATTACACACACGCACGTTTATCTAAACATGTATTCATTGCTGATACCCTCATATTGTATTATTCTGTTGATCTTTCTGTCTCCTTCCGTCTGTCACACACACACACACACACACACACACACACACACACACACACACACACACACACAGATCAAGTGTCTCTTGATGCTGGATCGGATAATGCCAAAGGCTGTCTGGGCACAAGCCGCCCACGGCAGCAGCTCCACAGGCTGTCAGGAGTAATGAGCTCCTCTCGTTGCTCTTCTGTGTTTGGAGCACATCGAGCAGCTGTTGATGACATCACACATACTTTGTTTTATTAACAGGGTTGCATTTGCTATTATGCACATATATGCATATATATATAAAACAGCATCTCTTCTGCTCTCTGTCTTCTCAGGGTCATCGCCATCCCCCTCAGCAGAGTCTTAGGTGTGAAGGATCGGATTCGGATTCGAGCCGCTTCCATCCCAAAGCTGGAAGCGTTTTATAAACAGCACAGCCAGCAGCCATCGCAGGTTGGTGTTCACAGGAGCCTCTAACTGTCCGTGGAGCGCACTACTGGTACACGTAACAGGGATAATGCAACGACAGAGTCATTGCTTTAAATGTGACACTCATCTGTATAATACAGTAAATATTCCACCAATATATGAATAAATGAATTATTGAAGTCCGTAATTAATTACTGATTACTTCCCCAAAAAAGTAATCCCGTTACTTTACTGATTACTTATTTTCAAAAGTAATTAATTACTTAGTTACTTAGTTACTTTTTAAAAACACGATTTACAACCTGAACAGGTGATAAAGTGATAGATCTTTCAGCCCAATTCTACTTTTTCTGCATAATCATCATACAAAATGTAATCAAATGGAAAAGTCTCTTTTTAAAACTTGTTTTATTAGTTTTAATCTTTTAACTTTATGCATCAAGCAAACATTTAATTATCTGCAACATTCTCTGACTGGAAGAAATTAGTTTAACATTTAAACCTATTTTCTGCACATTCCAGCACATAAAATAAAATATTGTGTGTGTTTACACTCAGTCTTTCAAATAGATGCAAGTAAAACACAGCAGAAAATAAATAAAGTCAAAGACTAGCGGTCCTGTTGCTCTATTTTCACCTGTAAAGCAGGAGTGGGGTAGGCGGAGGGTTACCCTGGTGCAGGTGTGCAGCGGTCAGTGGAAGAATCCGCGAGTTTCTCTGTGAGTTTCCCATTACGTCGTAGCTACTCGGTGCTTGTTTGGAAGTTTAGGGGTTTTTTCGCTGTAAAAAGAAGTTTTCTTCCCACGCACAACGGACACTAATGTTTTTGTCACTTTTTATGGAATCAAACTCAAAGTAAGGTCAGTACTTCCACGCTTTAAACGCTGCACGCTCATACTCTCTCTGCACTCGATATATGATCCATTGTTGATCTGCACACAGCTGTTGTCACGAACGTCGCACTCGCTTACGTCACTGTCATGAGACATTCTCGCAAAAAATCAGGGTTTTAGTAACGCAGTAACGCAGCGTTCCTACGGGAAAGTAACAGTAATCTAATTACTGTTTTTGCGATAGTAATCCCTTACTTCTCTGCTTATAAGCATGCAGCCCAACAGGTCAAAGATCAGGTTGAGAGATGATCCCAGATTTTTCTAGTGTGCTGAAAACATGAAAACCTACAAAGTATTTCCCATTTTTTAGGATACTTATACTGAGCTTAAAAACGACATCTGTGCTCAGACCTCCGTCTTGGTTAAAGAACGACCACATAAACTGTATCTCATGATCATCTATATAAATATGTAAACATCCTGCAAAGTCAATGCAAATGTAAATGCATTTACATCACCTTGAGCCAGGCACTCTTAATGTTTAGTGTGTCCCTAATAAATAGGAACATCTGTTACTGTGTCACACAAACAGTTCATGCGTGCTGGGCGTGGCTACGATTGTGTGCCAGCTTCCTCTGGAACGAGGAACAGTTTGAAAGCGGGCCGTCCCCACAGAGATGCAGCTCAGGCTGCGAGGCTCGAGCTTACAAAAACATCTCAGTTCATAGCAGGCGTGTTCGCTGCACTGTGAGAGAAGCAATCATCTTCCTTTTAAACATAATCCTGTCTGTCCCTTTGATATTAATCTTTCCTGTTATGTTGCTGGTAATCAGAATAATTAGTTAAAATCTGAGGACAAACCAGCGCTATTAGTCTGTAACTGTTACTTTTCTCCGAATCATGGAAGTCCTCCACCCTCCTCTTGGTGTAATTTGGCATCGCAGCAGAGCAGCCGTGTTCCTGTGCAGACAAGCAGGGTGTACAGCTGTGAGGACGAGGCATGACTGAGCATATCGAGTGGAGACGCACCGCTCCATGAGCGCCTTTCTGCATTGTTTTTACCCGTGTGTGTGTGTGTGTGTGTGTGCATGCATGCTCTGGCTTATTTGCAAATCTATTTCCATGGGGCCCCCAGCAGCAGCAGCCGCAGCAGCAGCAGCTAACGACTTTGCTGTTCCCCATGTAAATAACTTGGCCACAAACACGTTGTGAAACAAAGTAGATTTATTTCCTGAACACAACGACTGTATTTCTGTTGCACAACACAATCGTGGGAAAATCATTTCACTGCTCAGTGTGGTGTCACAGTTTATCCTTTGATACAGTGCTGGAGCTGCTGGGGGTGCAGAGAGGCTGTGTAGCCAAACAAAAACATGCACGTGTCACACCGAACCCTGTAATTAGGTTTCACTCAGCAGAGGGACCTTCGGCGCTGTGATGTAGGGAGGGAAGGTCACACTAACAGTGGTCGTGTGCTTTAAGCACATTTATCTCTGTGGGTGCAGAGCTGCACGTCCACAGGACGAGTGCTGATCTGTGTGTGTGTGTGTGTGTGTGCTCAGAGTGAAGTGGTGGGCCTGGGGAAGCAGTGTGGACTCTCGCAGAGAAAGATCCAGACCTGGTTTAGACAC
The DNA here is from genome assembly GCF_056152115.1 of Neolamprologus brichardi. NCBI lineage: Eukaryota > Metazoa > Chordata > Actinopteri > Cichliformes > Cichlidae > Neolamprologus > Neolamprologus brichardi. Next base: position 804,539 of record NC_142125.1, read on the forward strand.
AGAAGGAACCAGGACAGACCCAGCAGCACCAAAAAGTTCTGCGAGGCCTCGTGAGTTTTTCTTCTCATGTCGTTGAGCCATTTCCTGTTGGACAGATGTCACATCTTTGTCTGATCTCATAGAACTATATAGTTCATTTACACAGCATCCGCTAATAAGGGGGTGTCAAACATAAGGCCCAGGGGCCAGAATGGGCCCAGCAAAGACACCGAGCCGGCCCACTAGATGGCTTTGGAAAATGTAACAACATTTAAGTTTTATAGCTTTTCCACAGTGGAGCTTCATGCTGCACCAAAGTAATTACTACCATGTAAATGACATTTTCAAAACTCTCATCCAGGTCATGATAGTTTTGTTCCTAAACTAAAGCTTTCGTGTCACTCGACTCGCCCATTTAAAATCAAACTGGGCCACTGTGACATCGCAGCGCTAATCGATGACGCGTCTGTTCTTATCTGCAGCTGGCGCTTCGTCTTCTACCTCACGTCGTTCACAGCAGGGCTCGGCTCGCTAATTGATGTAAGTGTGTCGTCACTTTTTTCTTTAAAAGACTCGAATCCTTTCACTGAATTTTGAGAATCTACATCTGCTTACTACGATGTTTGAATAAGATCGAGACGAAGAGATTTATCGTTTCCTTTATCTTCTAGACGCCGTGGTTCTGGGATCAGAGCGAGTGCTGGAGGGGTTATCCCAAACAGGTAGGACACAGATTTTGCTGTTGGGGTTTGCAGAAAGTGTAAAATGAGTCGTAGATTCTTTAATTCATGGTCATTTGATTCTTTTCTCTGTTGTTAAGTTAACGTTTATATTCATGAAGAATTAGGTGGCAGAGACGTCTGTGAGCTGAAACTGAAAATCTGCTTCAGCCGGTCTCTAAGAACAATAGGATCTACTTAAAGCAAGGAAAGTGCAGAAGGAGCACGCTGATCGTTTTTAACGCAGACTCCACCCAGAATGTTTCAACTCCGACTTCCTTGACTGCAAAGCTCTGAATGCTTTTGTGGTTTTTAACTTGCCGTGTGGATGATGGCACACGTTCTTCCCTGGAAGCCACGACTCTCTTTAGCTGCATTTAACTGATAACAGCTCTGCTACTGCAGACTTGATTTTTTTAGGGTATTTTAGGGTAAATACCTCAGTCAACTTCCTGTCATTGTGTCGCTGCAAACTTTCACTCTTGAGTCTTCTCCAAATGTTTTTCTTTAAGATTACGCCATGACTTCCTGTGCATGAAGCACGTCCTCTGTGCTTGTAAATGAGAGCGAGGAGTTCTTACGTGGCCACTGAACCTTTGCTAGACTTCACCCCTGCAGCTATCAGACAGGTGAAGCTGTAAATACTCAGCAGAGTTGAATATCTGCCTCCACTACCCCAAAAAGCCCAGACCTGCTTCAGCACACTTAAAGGAATCAGTTCAGAAAACTGTTCATTAAACTCTTTCAGTTCCTCAAAAGCATGTAGTTAGAGTTCAGTGATTAATAGGGCTGCCACAAACGATTATTTTGATAGTCGACTAGTCACTGATTATTTTTGGATTAGTCGACTAATCAGATCATCATCCATTGGACGTAAAACGTACAGCTTATTGCACCAGCAGCATCTGCTCTTATATAACTATCATTAGCTTACAGCTTTAAGTGTTTAAGGTATGTGCTAACTAAAAATAAAGACAAGATGATAGTTTATTAAATTTTAATGACATTTGCAGATTGTTTCGGTGGAGTTTAATAAACTCCTTGCTATCTAAAATATAACAGGACACCGGAGTAAATTCTCGAGTGTCTCACACTTCTGATAATCAGCTGTCTGCTTGACGTTTATTCAGCTGTGTAAAAACTATAACTTTAATCTCAGCCAAACAGATTTACTCAGGAACAAATAAAATACTGAAAAAAGCCAAACAATAACATTTTTAAGTTATCTAAGTGACTTATATATCATGTTTAACTTGAGTAGCGAAAGTTCGCGGGGAGTTTGAAAACGATTTTCCGGGAGTCCGGTGTTCTCGTGAGCCTAGCCCCCGGCTAGCTATCGAGCTAGTGGCTAACAGACGTCTCCGAAAACGTCGGAGCGCTTTTGAAAATATGTGGTGTCTTGATAAACTGAGCAGATATTTGAGGTTTACACAGCTACATTCTCGCCTGAAAACATGTTAAACGTTTATTTTGTGACCCAGAAAGAATAATAAGAGTAATATTAAAACTAACTAGCTGCCGCCATTGTTGGAAACTGAGCTGGGCCGCGCTATGAATTCTGGGACACAGCTTCTTCTTCTTCGGGGTTTAACGGCAGCTGGCATCCTTGTACATGCAGTGCTGCCATCTTCTGTTTCAGTCCGTTATTACACTCTTAAATCCTACTACTTATTCCTGCGTCTTTTGGGATCTTACAAAGCTTCAAACGACGCGTCGACTATTAAATCAGTCGTCGACGATTTTGATAGTCGACGTAATCGTGACTAGTCGACTAATCGTGACAGCCCTAGTGATTAACAATCTAACACATCTGTCTGTGAATGCTGCTGCTGCATCACCATTGTTGCTGTCTAAGTCTGGACAAATGAGCATGGTGTTTGTTAGCTTCTGTTTTGATCACACTGACCTGCTGTCGCTCTCTCCTTCATCAGCCTGTGTCTGAGGCTCATTACTGGTATTACATGTTGGAGATGGGCTTCTATTTGTCGCTGCTTCTGAGCATCTCTGTGGATGTGAAGCGAAAAGTGAGTATTAACTGAAAACAGCTGGTTATTATTCCACGTTTAATCCCTGAAATGTAACGTTTTAGTCCAATGGTGAAAAAAGCAAATGCAGATTATGCTCTGGATGATCTGTAACTGTGATTATCTGTAACTCTGTACTTTGACAGTATATTAAATCTTCAGTTCAGTCTCTCCACAGAAACCTGAACTGTACTGAACACTGTAAATATTCACAGTCATCTCGTTTCAGTGCTTCTGTCCTTCAGGAGGCTTTGCTGCTGTCATATTTGTATTATTTAAACTAACGAATCAGTGCAGACGATCATTTGATATTTTAACCATGCTGGTTTCAAACGGCACCCGTGCAGCTGCTGTTCATGCTGCTGCATGTTTTTAAGTGTATGCATGCATGCATGTGTGTTTGTGTTTTAGGATTTCAAGGAGCAGGTGGTTCATCATATCGCCACCATAATTCTCATCGGTTTCTCCTACATTGCCAACTATGTGAGGGTGGGCACTCTGGTGATGCTGGTTCACGACTCTGCCGACATTATTCTCGAGGTAAAACACCACACCTGCCTCCAGATACACCGTGTGCACAAACCACTACTTCAGTCTTTGTTTTCTAACAAAAGGGACGTGAGTGCAGCGTATTTGGAAATGAAAGTGACTTTTATACGCTACCTCGTTCTCAAGCGTCCATAAGTCCATGCTCGTATGACCACCTTTATTCTGGAATACAGCCTGAACTCTGAGGAAGATTTCTTTACCTTCACGAGGCTCATCCCAAACCTCTTCTTGGATGCTGTGTTCTCTGTCAGGATGACACCACACTGGAAACTATGAGCAGGCTCTGGGAGGCTGGTCCATGTTTTCCATCCAGGTTCATTTTGACTGCAGATTGTTTGTCAGTGCAGCCAGTCGGATGCTTTCCAAATGGTGAATCAGAAATTGGATCAAATGTGGATTCATCACTTCACAGGACTTGTTGACACTGATTTTCTTTGGATTTCTTGTGTAATTTTCGTAGCCCACCCATTTCTCCCTGCTTCCCTGCCTGAAGAGTAACTTTTTGACAGCCAGCCTTCCACTGAGACCATTTTTGAGGAGGCTTCAGTGAACAGCAGACGATCAGCTGAAGGGACAGATGTATCCCTCAGGTCCTGGAACAGGTCTTTGATGGTTCTTCCCGAGTTTTCAAGGACAGGTTTTCTTCTCGTCCTCCGTGTGTTCAGTTCCCTTAAAAATATTCACAGAGACACTTCACATGATGCTGGAATATTCCTGTCAAACTCTGTTATGATTGATGTTTTTCACAAGTTCACTAATAACACTAATAACCTGTAAGTGCCTCGAGGTTCAACTCGAGTTGGGTCTTTGCCAAGTTGTCTGCTGTGTGTCGACACATTCATCAGTTTTAAGTGACTCAGGTCCACGGACTGGACTGAAAATAGGTGAGAAAGTTTAAAACCGCTGCTCAAGGCTACCTTTAAAAATTCCAGGAGCGCCTCGGAAGCAAAATATAAAACACTGAGTGGTGGTTTGAGACTTTTGCACGGCGCAGTATGGAGGAGACTGCATCGTTATACTCGCAGATTATTGTTATATTGTTTATTTTCTTTCACACGAGCACACACGTGTGAGCCGCGCACAGCGACAGGTTTTGTTCTGCTGTTGCTCGTCGTGGCTGTAAAGCTTTTACCACCACAGTTGTTCCTTTGTCTGTGGGTTTTGTGAGGCTGTTCCAATGATAAGAAGTGACGATGATGATTGTTTCCGCGAAACATGAGATGAGGAAATATGCAGTCGCGTCAACTCGGGCGTGACAGGCTGTCGCCTGGACGCTGATAAAGATCATGAAGGGAAAACGAGCTGGCTTCAAATCCAATAGATGATTAGTTACTGAGTGCAGCTGAGTTCATCAGTGAGTCTGAGGTTTGATTTCGAGCCAGCCGCACCCTCACGTCACGTGATTCCCCCACTCGTTTTCTCTCTCGCTGCACTAAAAGAAGAGATAACGTTCGAGTCAGTAAACTCAGTGACGTCTTTACACTTTAACCTGTTCAGATCTCCTGTTTTGGCTTCCTGTTAAATCCAGAATTCAAAATCCTGCTCCTCACATACAAGGTCTTAAATAATCAGGCCCCATCTTATCTTAATGACCTTGTAGTACCATATCACCCTATTAGAGCACTTCGCTCCCACTCTGCAGGCCTACTTGTTGTTCCTAGAGTATTTAAAAGTAGAATGGGAGGCAGAGCCTTCAGTTTTCAGGCCCCTCTTCTGTGGAACCAGCTTCCAGTTTGGATTCAGGAGACAGACACTATCTCTACTTTCAAGATTAGGCTTCAAACTTTCCTTTTTGCTAAAGCATATAGTTAGGGCTGGACCAGGTGACCCTGAATCCTCCCTTAGTTATGCTGCAATAGACGTAGGCTGCCGGGGGATTCCCATGATGCATTGAGTTTTTCCTTTCCAGTCACCTTTCTCACTCACTATGTATTAACAGACCTCTCTGCACTGAATCATATCTGTTATTAACCTCTGTCTCTCTTCCACAGCATGTCTTTATCCTGTCTTCCTTCTCTCACCCCAACCAATCACAGCAGATGGCCCCGCCCCTCCCTGAGCCTGGTTCTGCTGGAGGTTTCTTCCTGTTAAAAGGGAGTTTTTCCTTCCCACTGTCGCCAAAGTGCTGCTCATAGGGGGTCACATGATTGTTGGGTTTTTCTCTGTATCTATGAAGCGCCTTGAGGCGACTTTTGTTGTGATTTGGCGCTATATAAATAAAATTGAATTGAATTGAATAGATCTGAGACCCCTGCAGGACAAACACACTGAAGTGCTCGATGTTTAAAAATGACTTTTTATATTTAAAAGTGAAAATGGGGGTGGAGCTGACCCTGGCGTACGTCCAAGATTAGAACATCAGTAATTGTGTGACCACAAATCAAACATGACATAACCTGAAAACACCTGAGCAGGTCGTTCCTGTCAGGGCCGATGAACAGGAAGCTGTGGGGAGGGGGGCTCACACCTGCAGCGCTTAGAGGAAACCTAAACGTGTTCACAGGAACTTTTACCTTCCTGTTTCCGACAGGTGGGTAAGATGCTGCACTACGCCTTGTGGGCGACCACATGCGACGTCCTGTTTGTCCTCTTTGCTCTGGTGTTCCTCGTCACGAGGCTGTACGTTTTTCCAAGCAGGTGAGAAACTGTTAAATCAGACGTGGTTTCATGTGTTGGTGTGTAAATGTCCAGCTAGGTTTGTCTTAGAGCACAGATAAAGTGATTCTCCAACAGTCGGTACGACACTCTGAAGCTCGAGAGTTCGTAGGAACAGCTGATCTCACTGTTTCTGTGTTTGCCCTGCAGGATCATCCACACCACGCTGATCGTTTCAATGCAGTTCTACGAGCCTTTCTTTGGTTATTATTTCTTCAACGCTCTTCTGTTCGTGCTACAATTGCTGCACATCTACTGGGCCTACCTCATCCTGCGCATGGTCTACAGGTTTGCCTTCGTGGGCAAGGTGAGACGAGGGGCTGTTTAAGCAGGCGGCGATTGCAGGAAACGAGGAATCGGATGGTTAACTTTTATTCTTCTCCACAGATCGAGGGTGACGTGCGCAGCGATGAGGAAAGTCCGGTGGATGACAATGAAGAAGAAGAGGAAGATGGGGGCGAGTGCAGCTGGGAGCAGAGGAAGGATGCGATTAACTCCAGACTGGCATCGCTGGCTAACAACTGCGTCCTTAACAACCTGAGCAAGCAGACAAACAGAAACAGCAGACTACCCAAAACCAGATAGTGGTTCCAACATGGTCCGTTGATGATTTCAGGTCAGGGTGGGTTTGCCTCTGAGCAAAGAAGCACAGATGATTGTTGATCCACCGAATGTGACGTCGGGAAGAAACGCCACCGCTCATAACACTAATATCACAACAATAAAAACACGATGAGCGCGTGCGATCACTGCGATGCCGCTTCTGGTCCCTGTATTATAAGAACGTCAAAATATGAAGGACAGCGTTTTAGTTCATCTTTGTTTTTTTGCGTGAGAGGTTAAAAAAATATTGTTTGTATTAAAACATTAATTCTTGTGTAAAATACAGTGTAATCTATTTTAAATGGAACAAACTACTCTGACTGATTTATGTCCACATGGCTGCTCATGCATACAGTTCTGATTGTAGTAAATCTGTTGATACATCACTTTATAGCCTGTTTTCACTGTAATCTGTATTTGAATCCCTCTTATGATTAAAGTTGTATTTTTCTGCGACAGATTTAGACGTTTTAGGAGAACGATGGCGCCCCCTGGTGCACAAAGAAGGCGCTGCCCTTTCTGATGCCTTTACAAAAAGTATTTCTTCTACAAACACGGACGTGAACCGTGTGCGTGTCTGTGCATCGTGTCTTTTTCTCACGGGCAGCACGATTTCCTACTCGGGTCTTTGGTTTCGTGCCTTGGCTGCTGTGTTTTGAACACTATGTGCTACTAAGTTCCCCTTGTTGGAGCAACACACAGGAAAGGCCTTATTGTGACGTGTTACGTGTCATTTCTACCTGATTGACACAGACGGGCATTATTGAGCTATTTTAGACAGTGGCGTTAAATACATCGACGCTCCTGGTTAAAAATTAATGTAGATATTAGCAGCTGAATATTTTAATATTTACCAAATTGTGTTCTGATGTTTGCTAGTGTGATTTTACATGTGTCCTCCCACCGTGCTGCAGGTGAACATGCTGATCCAGTCATCATTTATGTAACGATGGCTGTGATAGGGTTAGAAACAGGGCGTGTCCTGCGGGGATGTGACGTCACTGACGCCCACGCGCCAACAGGGGGTTTAAAGTGAAACGCTGGCGCGCTAAACGGGCCGACGCCGTGACTGAGACTCACCTGGATGTTGTTTTTAAGAAGATATAAAAGCAGGAGACACTTTATGTCCTCATGAAACTTTGACTTTTATTATGAGTGTTGATTTGTGACAACTTGGACAGTTTAAATAAACGACTTCTGAATAAAACTTGTACAAACTCAGTCAAGCTTTTATGAAACACTTTTACATTTTGTTCATACTAATGAAGAACCCCCCCCACACACACACACACACACACAGTACTGTGCAAACGTTTCTTTATGTTTTGCTATCGAGGTGACAGACACCCTCTTGGTAGGGCCGATCGTGGCTCAAGAGTTGGGAGTTTGTCTTGTAATCAGAAGGTTGCCGGTTCGAGCCCCGGCTCCGACAGTCTCGGTCGTTGTGTCCTTGGGCAAAGACACTTCACCCGTTGCCTACTGGTGGTGGTCAGAGGGCCCGGTGGCGCCAGTGTCCGGCAGCCTCGCCTCTGTCAGTGCGCCCCAGGGTGGCTGTGGCTACAATGTAGCTGCCATCACCAGTGTGTGAAGGATGACTGGATATGTAAAGCGCAGTCCTTAGGGACTAGTAAAGCTATACAAATACAGGACATTTACCATTTTTAAAGTGCTCTTGAGCAGTATTGCTCCAGGCTTCATGAAAGTTGGAGGTTTGCTGCTTTTTCATTCATTTTTATGTTGCGCAGCGAGTCCTTAAACATCTGTGGAGGATTAAAGAGGTGTTCATCTGTCTACAGCAGAACAGCCTCTGAACGTCCTGTCCTAAAGAGTTACATGAAAAAAAACCACACAAGGACCGTGACACAGTGTTTTGCAATGCTCCTTTCAAAACACTGCAAATTGTCACGTTTATGAACAAGTAGATTGGATGAATTTACTTGTTCATAAACGAGTAAGATGATCCCAGAGATCAATAACGATGAGACCACCGTGAGACAGGACCTGAGAGATGCATCTGGCCCTTCAGCTGATCCATCTGCTGTTCGCTGATTTCCTCAGAAATGTTCTCACTGGCTGTGCACAAGCCATTCTTGATGAAAGGAAACAGGGAGAGGTTTGCCAAATTACACACAAATTGGACTTAAAATTAGTGCCAGCGAGTCTTGTGGAGTGAATCTACATTTTGTAATTTTTGGTTCAAATCGTGGCCAGTGTGTACAGGAGAGGTCAGGAGAGAGGTGCAGCAGTGTGTCTACAGCCATCTGTGAAACACAGTGGAGGCTCAGCCAGTGGTGTTGGGGATCTGCAGGAACTCCACCGTGTGATAGACGGCATCCTCCTCTGTCACACCGAGCGTCTGCATGTCCTACCTCACACATGCATGAATCTTTTCTCAGGTCTTCCTCTCTGCCTCCTGCTTGGCAGCTCCATATTCAACATCCTTGTCCGCTCCATCAGTCCTCGTCGCTCCAAATTAAAATCGTAACTCTGCCACCTCCAGGCGTGCTTCTAGCATCTCCAAACATCACAGCAGCTCTCCAGCATCTTGTAGCTTCTTGCTTTTATCCTTCTGTCTAAAATCACTCCTGACACTCGTCTCCACCCACTCCACCCTGACTCCACTCTCTTCTGGACTCTCCTTTTTCTTGATTGGTTGATATTTAAACGGATCTACCTTCACCATCACTGCTCTTTGCATGTCTCCCTCTTATTCACACATATGTATTCTGCTTCTTCTGACTTTCAAACCTCCACCTGCTCAGACTCTTCCGCCTGCTTCCTGCTCTCTCATCGTTATTGATCTCTGGGATCATCTTAACAGAGAATAGAATAAAAGAAGAGCTTTGGATGTCCTTCAAGAAGCCTGGAGAACTACTCCTGAAGACAACTTAAAGCTTGCCTGAGAGTTCAGCCTGTGCTGAAAAATTAAAGGTGACTTTCCCTTCATGTTTGCATGAGTTGCTGCACCCATTCCCCATTTTCCTGACCAAATATAAAGAAAGAGCTCGAGAGATTTGCACATTTCCACATTCGTTCAACCATCATAGAGCATCATGGGATCATTCTTACAGTGACACACCCTCTGAGGGGCACGGGACAGGGTATAGCATCATCTAGCTCAATGCAGGTGTCTATGTACGGGTCCAGCAGCACCATGTTCGGGAATGCTTTGTTACTCCTCCTCTCGCTGAGCAGGTATATCTGCCCAGTGACTGAGGAGCAGCCACAGAAGAACTTTTTGTTCAGACATTCCTCCTCCAGCTCCGTCCACTCATCTGTCTCCACGTCAAACCGAAGGGCTCGGCCTCCGAACAGGTAGAGGGCACTGTTGAGCTCCGTGGCAACCAGGTCGTATCTAAAGAAAAACATATGAATCTTTCTGTTTGATTGTCAGCTGATCATCCTGTATCGTTTATTATGAAAGCTCAAACTTCATAAGAATGTAAATCTGGCAGTGTCAGAAAGATACTCACCGTGGAAATGGAGAATAGGAGACCACATCCCACTGATCCTCCATCGCCACATACCTCTGAATTCCACCATAAACCTCGCCATTTTCATCCAGGCCGCACGCCACGTAGATACACGACCCCAGAGCAGCAGTGGCTGCCCTCTCTACGGCCCTGACCATGGGACTCACCGCCTCCCAGCCCTCCTCTGACCCAAGGACCAGCCTTTCTACATCATCCACGAGACCTTCGTCCATGCTTCCCCCCAGGACATACAGGACTGACTCGAGCCCTGTGGAGCAGTGGCTGTGTCTGGACTTCTGCAGGGCGGGCCCGTCCACCCAGCGCTGGTTCCCACATTCGTAGATCCGGACCCAATCCACACTGAACCACAGAACATCCCGGAAGTAGCCACCTGTCACGACCACGCTGTCTCCTAAATAAATTAGTGAAAATTTAATGTTCAATATTCATGTAAGATCATAAAAACTGAAGAATATTAAAAATACTGCACATGAAAAATAAGCACACGTCTAACTTTTGCCAGTTTCATTATGCATCCATTACCCACTGCAGCCACAGAGTACTGTGTGAGGTTCTTCCTCTGCAGGGGGGCGCAGCTCTGCCATCTACCACTCATCGGGTGATACTGGTACAGCGCCTGTTCTTCCTGATCATGAGGCCCGCCCAGCACGAACAGGGTCTCTCTGGCCCGGGTCCTCGTCATTGACCTGCCCACTGACCAAGATGCTGGGAAATGTTCATTGAGCTTTATGATGAGCCTGGCTCTGGGGTCAGAGCTTTTCATTCTGGTCAAGAGTTCAGTGATAAAAGGCAAGGACAGAGACTCGGGCCTCACCAGCTCGATGAGCTCCAGGAAATATTCTTCTCGTTTAGGGTCAAACGACACCCAGCGCAGTATTGCCTCCAGAGCCAGATCGTCTTTATGGATGGTTAGGTCGTCGCTGGCAAGTAGATCTGCTACTGACTCTTTTGAGAGAGACAGAAAATCCTCTTCAGCTGAAATAGCGGAGAAGTGAGTGAGCACCACCTGTCGTGCTGCGGCATAAAGCTGAGTGCAGCCCAGCTGCCAGGCGTAGGCCATCATCCCCAAACAGTTGCTGAGGTGCAGCTCACGCTCCAGGAACTTACAGCACAGCAGCCTGGCTCGCTCCAGCTGCAAAAAGTCGGACGTCTCGAGGATGCCCGTAACATTTTCTCTGTGCAAAGACAGGCTGCATGTTGTGGTAAATTCCATCAAGGTCCTGAAATGCTGCAGACTCACACCTTTAATCTCTACCTGCCTCTTGCTGCTCTCCAACCCACGGCCAAAGAACAGAGCCCTGAAGTAAGGGCTCTGCAGGGCCAGATGTTGGCGGTTGACATAAAAAATCTCTCCTTCTACTTGTAGGCTAGCATCAGGTGTTATATCAGCCGCAGAGTCCTTCACCTGTGAAGCAGACTCATCCTCTTCTTCTGATACAAGCGTCAATTCAAAGCTCTGCAGTTTCAGCTCATGGTCACCTCTGTCAGCCATGTCACAACAAACAGCCACCCCTCCTCCTGAGTTCTGCTCGGATCCTCGTCCTCTGCTTTGCAACACACCAGCTGGTGGTATTAATAGACTTTCCCCCCTCGACTGACAGCAAAGGAAAAGGGTCAGTACCAAAAGCAGATGCTGATTATAAAACTGTGAGTTATAATATAAAATATTATAATATAAAAACTAACTCACCCTATCATACCATCCCCAGTAAATCAAATCATGAAGAGTCAATAAAACCATTTTTAAAAAGCAGTGACGTCATGTAAAGGCGCTCGGTGTTTTGATTGGTGGAACATTCTTGAGGTCGAAATTTCACTTCCGTGTCACGCAGCTAACATGGCGGTGAGTTCGTACATTCAAATACTTCTCTGCCTTTGCACCTTTAACGTTGTCAGATGTGCTGTTAGCCCGTGAGTGTGTGTTTCAGCCGCAACCCGGGATGTAAATCAGCACATTCAAAGTAATATGACGTGTTTTTGTTGTACCGCGTTAGCTAACACGGCTAGCCTAGCTAGCTGGGCTCATGCTCAGCTGTTAGCACACATGCGACTCACAAACGGCGTGTTTTGTTTTCTCTGCGCAGGATAAAGACAAAAAGAAAAAGGAGAGCATCTTCGACTTGTCCAAATACATCGATAAGCCGATTCGTGTAAAGTTTCAAGGAGGACGAGAAGGTAGGTGGATTAGCTATGATAACAAGCTAACAGTTAAGCAGCGCTGCGGGATTTGCTGTCCTTATTTCCAGCTAATGGAGACTTTACACCGTGTATTTGTTTCCTCCTCAGCCAGCGGTGTCCTGAAAGGATTTGACCCTCTGCTGAACCTGGTGCTGGACGGCACTATTGAATATATGCGCGGTAAGTGTGCGCTTTAAAGTCAAGACCGTGCAAGAGAAAAATGATTTACAGGAACAAAGAATGACACAAGACTGCGCCAGCGCTGAAGTGTTTCCTTTAACCTGAACCTAAATGAGTCATTTGCAACACTGAGGCAGTGCCAGACTAACCTGAGTGTTGATCACATCTACTGAAGGAGGACCCAGTAAAATAACGCTACTGGTGATGGTGAAAGTATTTAGATGTTATTTAATATACTGAGTGGAGCTGTGTGTTTCACCAAGCTTTGATCCTCAGCTCAGGGCCGACCAGCAGCCTCAGTGTGAGCTGTGACAGCTGTAGCCTTCACTCACACTGAGGAGTTTTTGTGCTACAGTCACGTCAGCGTGTGGGTGTAAGCGTGAGCCCAGCTGAGTTTAAATAAAGTTTTGTTGTTTTTGGGTTTTTTAACTTAAACTGAGCCTCATGTTCACTCAGCTCCTCTCCAGCAGGTGGGTGGAGCTCCTGCACCTGAGATATTAAGGATAAACCTTCTCAGCGACACCACAGTGAAGTTAGGGTTGAAAAAACTGAAACTGAGTAGCTCATAGGAGTTACTTGAACACTGGTGGGGCTTACTGTTAAAGCCATGTCTGTATTTAAGCTGATCGTGCAGCATCGACTGCTGTCGTAGATAATGTGACGCTTACTTGTGTGCTCCTGCTACTCCTGTGTTTAGATCCAGATGACCAGCTGAAGCTGACAGAAGACACCCGGCAGCTGGGGCTGGTGGTCTGCAGAGGAACCTCCGTAGTGCTGATCTGTCCTCAGGATGGCATGGAAGCCATACCGAACCCATTCATACAGCAGCAGGACGGCTAACGCACGAGCTCTCCCTGCTAACTTACACGTACTTGTACACACTTGAATATTTCGTTGTTTCTTTTCCTTAGTTTTTATTTCGTTTTAACAATAACGGTAATCATTAATGGAGCCAAGCCGATTTAGTTAAGCAGCAAAAAGACGTTTGAACGCACTTCACTTTTATTTCAGTCTGATGTGCAAATTTGTAAAGATTTGTGTTGTAAAGAGCCCATAAATGTGGGATGTGTAAACAGTACCATTTTCTTTTTATCCAGAATAAGTGAACTTTTTACTATTCTTTGTTGTTTTGATAAGAAAATAAAGTGAAAATGTAATTATGCCGACTTTTGGAAGTTTCGACTCTGCTGGCTGCACATCTTTGCCTTCAGAATTACACGAAGGTTGTGAAAACGACCACTTTGAATGTGATTTAGTCGCTGTAGTTTAACAGCAGCATGACTCAGCTGCTGCCACGAGTTAGATGTGGTTCCATTTTTATCTCGTACACTGAGTTTCACGTGTTCTCTGCCATTTCACACTTTCAGTTTTTAATCACTCGGTAAAACCAAGCAAAGACTCAGAGACTCAGGCATGACTGCATCAGCAGGCTCGTGTTTATCCTTCCTAAAAACTCCTTTATTGAAATGAGTTCCCGCTTTTCTCCTTTCATCCAGACTCCAACTTCTGTGGCTCGCTCCATACTTTTGGACCCACTGCTCGCTGTCCAGCTTAGCCAGCAAAAAAAATACGTCAAATGCATAACAATGCAACGCCAATTCCAAAACAGTTGGCACGTTCTTTAAAATGTGCACAAAAACAATGCAATTATTTCATAAATCTGTATTTTATTCATAATAATTTTCTAAGTAAATGTGCCATTTTAAGATGTGATGGCAGCAACATGTTGCAGAAACGTTGATATGGAGGCTACGAAAGAGGAGAAGTTGTGTTTGTGTGTAGCTGTAAGAAACAACTGCTGCCGGTTGAGGCCCGACATGGTCGACTGTGGAAGAAGCAGCTTAGAGACAGTTTCTCAGAAACGCAGAAATTGTGACTAAAATTTTAGAACTTAAAGACTGAATATGTCTACAGTACAAGACGTCATCAGAAGAGGCCAAGAATCAAAAACTTTATTAAAAACAGACATGTTGTTTTTTGTACCTGTTGTGGAAATCACTGCAGGGGCTCAAAAACACTGAACAGAGTTCACTGTGTCGTCCACAAATGCACATTAAAGACAAGAAGAAATCATCTGAAGAGAAAGCCACGTGATCCAGAAACGTCCCGGCCTTCTCTGGCGGAAAACTCGGTGTGATGGAATTTAAATTCTTATTTGAAAACTTGGACTAAAGACGAGCGAGTCCATCGGGCTTGTTGCCTCCATAAAGCTACCTCTCCATCTCTGCTGTCACGGGGGGGTCAGTGTCTGTGGACGTGGACTTTATGCTGAAAGGTTTTTACAGGTTTTAGACCAACACATGCTCCCACCCACTGGTGTCTTTGGCTTTGCATGTTTCAGCAATACGATGCTGAAACATGAATCTATTACAGCAGCATGGCATCATAGTACACAGTGTGCTGATCCATGTGCAGTCCAGTTTCACCAGCTGCAAACATCTGGAGCACCAGGAAATCACAAAAATACTGTCTCATCCCCCTGACTTCACAGCGAGCGGTCGTTGTACTTAAACACCTGACAGAATCACCTGGTCATGTTCAGTGATCTGTGTTAACAGTGTAATGATGTCGGTCATGATCTTAAAGTTTTGAAAGGAATACTGGGAGTGTCTGAGTGTGAGAAGATAAACTTCAAGCCTGCAAACACACCAACAAGTCTGGGAAGTGCTTTAGCAGGGCGGGGGAATAATCCCAGTTTGCACCTCGAGCTTTACAGCAGAACGTGTCCATTTTTTGTTAAACGTAGACTTATGTGCTTTGAAATGAGGAACAACTGTTCCTGTTCAAATAATTACAGAGTAGTTAAAGTGTGTTTTCAGTTATGGAAACTATGAATAAAGCCTTAAATACACTTTGAACTTGTGCACCATTAACCTCGATGCAAGAGGTCAGTAAAGTGTCAGACTGGAGGCGCTGGGAGCCTTAATGGTTTGCCAGCTTGTTGTAAGTGCAGAACTTGCAGCCAGGAACAAAAAGGCGAGTTAAAGGAGGCTCGGCCCCTCCTCCTCCTGTTGCTCAGTCACTGTGTCAGTGGAGCACTGACGAGCAGCGCCGGAGCCGCTCTGGAGCGTTTTCATCTCTGCTTTGTTGCAATTTGCTGCACTGAAGATGCGTGTTTGATATTTACCCGGAGACTGTGGACAGCAGGTCAGCTGCAGGTCAGCTATGAGGTAAGAGCAGAAACACCTGTGCACACCGGGGTGTAACCAAAGGGATCAACAAGGATGGAAGGAGGCTCTGCCAGAGATTTGTGAAGACTTACCGACTTTTAAAGGCAAACAGAGAAAGGTGGGTTACCTGCGGGACGGGGGAAGGCACGCCTCCTGGCTAAAGGAACAAATAGCGGACCTCTTGGTGTCCTCGCCCGGTCTTCAGTGTCTGTTCCTGCTGGAACTTCGGGATGTTGTAAATGTCAGTGCTGAGAGCAACAGATGAAGAGGTGAGTGAGTCTACCTCAGAACATAAAGCCTGCATTGTTTAAAGCTCCGCTGTGTGAGACGTGCCGGAGACGCTGTGTGGAGTTTATCTGCAGATTTACGGACGTTTTCTTGTCTTTACTGTGACCTTTCCCCACATCTGATGTGTGATAGCGACATGGCCTCCGTGGCTTATTTTACGCACTCCTCCGGCTGCGCCGCCGGGCGGTAACTTTTTTTGTACTCTTGAATAGTTTGAGTAGTTATGATCATTATTCCTTTACTGACAGTTTTTGAGAACTAAAAGTATCTTTAAATGTAACTCTGTGTGTGTGTGTGTGTGTGTGTGTGTGTGTGTGTGTGTCTGTTTAAAATCATGTGTCCAGTCTCGTGTCACACTAACTCCAGTGACACGCAGCGCGTTTATTTCACGCAGGCTTGAATCGTTTTGTCTGTGAGGCGTTATGGAGACCGTCGGTGGGCTGTGACGGCCGTGAATCCAACATGGAAGCGCAGAAGGATGAAGGCCGAGGGCCGTGGTCATCTTCGCCTGCCGCTCCCTCCAGCTCTGTCTGCTGCAGGAGCGGCCTCATACTCTTCCTCCTCTTCTTCCTTATCATTGGCATCTTTGTCGGCCTGGTTATAGGTGAGCCTGCACACGAATGTTGGGTGTCATGTTAGATTTCACTTACTGATAACTTCCTCCTGCGTTACCTGCAGCGTACCTTGTGCAGGAGCAGCATCATTTCATGGAGACAGTGGAGCTCAGAGGTCTGAAGTACGATGCTGCGCTGCAGGATAGGAGCTCTGGTTTCTCCATAGTGCTGTCCTCAGTGTTAAAGTCCAGGGTTAGTGCTGATTCACAATGACAGCGCAGGTCTTCATTTTAAATTAATTTAAAGGTGTTCAACTGTTGCTGATTCTCACCTTTCAGATTAAAAACGTCTTCACCGCCTCATCCACAACACGTCACTTTGTTGATTGCAGCATTGTTGCCTATGGGTAAGACTGAGCCATTTATTCAAGACACAAACAGGATGTAAGATGCAACATAGCCAGTTTTCTTCTCGCCTTCCTAACAGTAACATTAATGGAGACGTGATGGCGACGCTCCGACTCGTCTTCAGGGTGTCTAAGATCCAGCAGTATTCAGAAAACTTTGTTCAGGACTTGCTGAGTGCAGGACTCAGCTCATCGATGCACGGGAAACCGCTGGAGGTGCCTGAGTTTGGACAGATCGACGCTGTCATCCTGCTGGGTAGTAAAGCTGTCACCAGAGTCTTTACGTTTATTAGGAGTGACGGAGATCGTAACCTGTCATTCCTCCTTCTTTGTAGGAGCCAGTGGGAAGTCGTTTTATGCTATTGGAGACAGTATGATAGGTAAGTTACGCACATTTGTGCTGCAAATTTAACAGTAATGTAAAAATGACTAAAAGTACTTACAGGACAGGAAAGTTACTGTGAATGAAATTTACAGTGAAAACTGTAAAAATGTATTTGAACACTTTATAAATTTATAGCAGTGGAAATGTAGTTTATCATTTACATCTTTATTTGTATAAGAAACATCAAACTCTTTATCTGACTTCCATAACCTCAAAAAAGTATTTTCATTTCTTTTATTATTAGCCAAGCTAAACTCAAATGTTCACCTAATGATGTCACTCCCATCTGGAAACATCCGTTCATTCATTATCCTGTTAAATCGCGCATCGTGTTCAACAAAGTCTCAGCTTTTCAGGAGCCAAAAATCGGCCTTTGTGTTCGGAAACAGTCCATTTTTCAGCAGGTTTTCAATGTGCAAATTTATCTTTAGAAGTAAGAATTGTAACTTTGATAAGTCACCAGTTTTGCAAAAACTCTACTATGTGTTGTTGTTGTTATTTATTCATTTATTTCATGCATATTGAAAGCATTTTTTCGGCTCTGCAGCCAGCTGTCCTGACAACACCTTCACCTGTGACAGCGGAGAATGTGTCACTAAAGTAAACCCAGAGTGCGACTTCGTCCCAGACTGCGCGGATGGATCTGATGAAGCTCGCTGTGGTGAATGACTCAAACTACAGCAGACATCACAGTAGCTCCGTTATTCCTCCTGTTATTAACGAGTGTGCATCGTTACCACAGACCTGAGCAGAATATACTGGGACATATCTGCTTTTAATCACTTACGCTAGTTTTTCTTCACCCAACCCACAGCCTGCGGGACGCGTCCTGCCATGGGGAGTCGGGTGGTGGGCGGTGAGGACGCGCGGCGAGGGGAGCTGCCGTGGCAGGTCAGCCTGAGGTTCCACGGGCGGCACATCTGCGGAGCCACCATCGTCAACGAACGCTGGCTCGTCAGTGCAGCTCACTGCTTTGAGAGGTAGCTGATTGAAATCCGTTTAAAAACAGTCGTTTGACATTTTTGGATGCTAATCAAGACAATCATTAAGCTTCAACCTTCACATGCTCAATGCCGTTGTTTGAGAGTATGGAGAGCAGAAATGTAGCTCACAGTTTACAGGTGCTTTACAGAAGCACAGCACGGACTGACTGTAGTGTTTGTATGCTTTGCTCCTTCCGCGCTAATTTTGGAGGTAAATACTGTCCGTGGTTGTCCATGCTATTCATTTTAAAGCTTTAATTATAAATTGTTTTTCAAACACACGTCTACTAGTATTTACCTCGTTAGTACATCATCATCACCATCACCATCATCATCATCACCTTTATTTATAAAACACTTTAAAACAACCACAGCTGACACAAAGTGCTGTACATGTGAACTAAATAATAAAATTACATAAGATATAAATAAAAGCAAAAATAAAGTAATTAAATAAATAAATAATTTAATTACAAGAGAAACTAAGTCTCACTGAGGTCAAAAGCCAAAGAATAAAAATGGGTTTTAAGACATGTTTTGAAAGTGGACAGTGAAGGGGCCTCTCTAACTGCAAGCTCAAAGGCCCCGCCCCCTCGGTTATTTCATAATGTAGGGGCAAAGATAGAAAAGGCCCCGCCCCCTCGAGCAGCTGTGTGGGGATGAGGCTCAGAGAGGCGGGGCAAGACTGATAAAGATACCCAGCAGTACACAAGTAATAAAGTTATCTACCAGTGCACCATTAAATTAATTTGCATATTACTTCATCATTAATTATGATGTAGATGTTTCTGGGTACTTTTAAATACATATTTTACAATAAATCAGTATTAGGACACATCTGCACATGGGCCTGGAAATGATTTTCAGTTTTTTCTGTTTTTGATCAAATATTCTGTTCTGGCTTTTGCTAGAAAAGTCCTTAAGAAACAACAATCCCATTTCATGAATATTCACCATCATTTATGATTGCCTCTTCTGGTTTTAGGGTCAATAACCCCAAAGAATGGACCGCCTTGGTTGGGGCGATGCTGGTGAGCGGTGAGGAAACAGAGTCCAGAACGACTGACATCAAGTCCATAACTGTGTCTCCAGACTACAACCCCATGACCACGGACAATGATGTAACTGTGCTGGAGCTGGAGACGCCTCTGGCGTTCAGCTCTTACGTGCAGCCTGTCTGCATGCCCTCCCCATCTCATGTTTTTGCACCTGGTCAGAGCTGCATCGTGTCCGGTTGGGGTGCCGTACACCAGTTCAGCTGTGAGTCTGCAGGAATGCACACAAAACACAACAGACGAGTAATTTAGAAAAGAAAATGCTAAAAACTTGTTCTTGAAAGCTGTCGTCTTGTCCTTTAAGGTGAAATATGACAAGTGGGAGTAATCAGTGTGTCGTGTGTTCTTCTGCAGTCACGCTGCCCTCCACGCTGCAGAAAGCTGTGGTCAAAGTCATCGACTCCAAGATGTGCAATAAGTCATCTGTGTACAGAGGAGCGATCACTCCAAACATGATGTGTGCTGGATTCCTGCAGGGCAAGGTGGACTCGTGTCAGGTCAGTGGTGGAAACGGTTCACATGCAGTGGCTGTAACAGGATGAGAAAGGGGGCATCTCTATACCTATGACCTATGAAGGTCTGAGGATCGCACCGTTCTCCCCTTAAAATCTGAGACTATGAGCCATCTGTTCGTCTCAGCATCACCGTGTGCTGTTAATGATACCGTGAGAGGCTCAGTCTGATGGAAATCCACTTCAAAATATCTGATGTTGCATAAATTATCCAACATGTTTTGGAAAAATTTATATTTCTGTACGTAAAATGTTATTTTTTTAGACAAAATATGAACTTATTGCACTTATTACATAATTGTTTCATCATTTAAAGCAATAACTGTGAATTACAGCAGCTGATATTTGACAGTTGTAAACATCGTGCCCCTTCTGTCGTGTTGTCTCCCTAATAAAGACAGCATGCTCTGAGACATGTCTCCCAGCAGCTCAGTGACGTTCAAGGTTCAGAGCTGATGCTTAAAACCG
Organism: Neolamprologus brichardi; assembly: GCF_056152115.1. Taxonomy (NCBI): domain Eukaryota; kingdom Metazoa; phylum Chordata; class Actinopteri; order Cichliformes; family Cichlidae; genus Neolamprologus; species Neolamprologus brichardi. The sequence continues at coordinate 824,741 of NC_142125.1, forward strand.
TGGTGATTAGCCTAATGATGCTAATCCTGACCAACCAGGACGGATCACCTGATGCTGAATAGTTAAGTCACCAAAAATGACTTTTCAGAGTATCTGTCAGCTCATGTGTGTCGTGTGCAGGGGGACTCTGGAGGACCTCTGGTGTGCGAGGGGGCCCCGGGAAGATTCTTCCTGGCCGGGATAGTGAGCTGGGGTGTGGGCTGCGCTCAGGTCAACAGACCTGGGGTTTATTCCCGTGTTACCAGGCTCCGTAACTGGATTCTAAGCCAGACTGATCCCACCTCGGTTCATGGTTATGGCCAGCATGTTCCCACAGTGACAGAGTTTAATACCCCACCAGCACTCGGGACCTCAGCTGACAACGTGTCGTCTGCAGCAGGGCTACCACTGTCTGGTAATGTCAGCCTGAAAGCTCCTTAATCTTAAGAGCTTCATCGGTTACTGAGATTCATTTATTCAATTTTTTCCAGCCTTGAATTGCAGTGGAAACTTTGAGTGCAGCTCCACTTCCTGCATCAGCAAGGTCAACCCGGAGTGTGACAGAGCCGCAGACTGTCCCAATGGGGCTGATGAAAGAAACTGTGGTAAACTTAAAATGCACGAAGGACGGAGCACGAGGGACTTAAGGGTCATTCTTCTTAACTGCGTTTTGTTTTTTAAGACTGCGGCGTGCGCCCTGCACTGGGCTCCCATAGGATCGTGGGTGGAGTCACAGCTCGGAGGGGAGAGTGGCCTTGGATAGGGAGTCTTCAGTACCAGAGGCTTCACAGATGCGGTGCCACGCTCATTCACAATAGGTGGTTACTGACTGCAGCGCACTGCTTCAAAAGGTATTTCATACATTTATATCGAAACTCGTTTCACTGAAAGCTCAGGAATGATTCTAATATTAATAACTTACATCTAAAGTGACTCTACTCCCAATAACTGGGCCGTGAGCCTGGGATCTGTGCTGCGATCGGGGGTAGGAGCCCTGGTCGTCCCCATCCAGAGGGTAATCATCCACCCGGCCTTTAATGGCACCAACATGGACCATGATGTGGCTTTGCTGGAGCTGGCCGTCCCAGCCCCGATGTCTTACACCATCCAGTCTGTCTGTCTTCCATCACCAGTACACCGCTTCTTAAAGAGCGCAGAGTGCTACATCACAGGGTGGGGATCCATGAGAGAGGGAGGTGAGAGATGAACCCACAAAACTAAACGTCCTGCAGGAAAAAAATGAAATGTCTTTACTAAGAAATGAAGGCAGGGGAGCACGAGAGGTGAGATCATTTTCACGTTATTGACGTAACTCAGCCTTCAGCGGTAGAAAAGCAGGAATAGCTCCGTGATCCGAGGCCTGTTCGGCCTCTCACGAGTGAATGTGATATGACTGCAGCCTTTATTAGCTTAGCTTCTGACTTATCTGCCTCTGAATGGAATTTTGTTTATCGGTCTCCACCAGGGCTGCCACAAACGATTATTTTGATAGTCGACTAGTCACCGATTATTTTTGCGATTAGTCACTAATCAGATCATCATCCATTGGACGTAAAACGTACAGCTTATTGCACCAGCAGCATCTGCTCTTATATAACTATCATTAGCTTACAGCTTTAAGTGTTTCAGGTATGTGCTAACTAAAAATAAAGACAAGATGATAGTTTATTAAATTTTAATGAAGTTTGCAGATTGTTTTGGTGAAGTTTAATAAACTCCTTGCTATCTAAAATATAACAGGACACCGGAGTAAATTCTCGAGCATCTCACACTTCTGATAATCAGCTGTCTGCTTGATGTTTATTCAGCTGTGTAAAAACTATAACTTTAATCTCAGCCAAACCGATTTACTCAGGAACAAATAAAATACTGAAAAAAGCCAAACAATAACATTTTTAAGTTATCTAAGTGACTTATATATCATGTTTAACCTGAATAGCGAAAGACGGCGGTGGGTTTGAAGACGATTAGCCGGGAGTCCGGTGTTCTCACGGCTCTAGTGAGCCTAGCCCCCGGCTAGCTATCGAGCTAGTGGCTAACAGACGTCTCCGAAAACGTCGGAGCGCTTTTGAAAATATGTGGTGTCTTGATAAACTGAGCAGATATTTGAGGTTTACACAGCTACATTCTCGCCTGAAAATATGTTAAACGTTTATTTTGTGACCCAGAAAGAATAATAAGAGTAATATTAAAACTAACTAGCTGCCGCCATTGTTGGAAACTGAGCTGGGCTGCGCTATGAATTCTGGGACACAGCTTCTTCTTCTTCTTCGGGGTTCAAGGGCAGCTGGCATCCTTGTACATGCAGTGCTGCCATCTTCTGTTTCAGTCCGTTATTACACTCTTAAATCCTACTACTTATTCCTGTGTCTTTTGTGATCTTACAAAGCTTCAAACGACGCGTCGACTATTAAATCAGTCGTCGACGATTTTGATAGTCGACGTAATCGTGACTAGTCGACTAATCGTGGCAGCCCTAGTCTCCACAGCAACAAAAAAACTGGTACTCAGGTGTTGCGATCACACCTGTTCTGTGTGTAATGCTCTTTCCTCAGGTTCATTGACCAACCTGCTACAGAAAGCTGCTGTGAACATCATTGACCAGACGGACTGTCAGCAATCATACGGTAGCGTTCTGACTTCAAACATGATGTGTGCGGGATTCATGGCGGGAGGTCGGGACACCTGCTTGGTAAGATGTTCTCACAGACTTCTGCACTTCCTGTTTCACAATCGTTAAAAAGTTTCTAACCTGGAGACTTTTAACATCAGGCTTTGCACTGCATGTAGTGCTCGGAGGCTGTAGGAAGAATGACTGTGGTGTCTTTACAGTGAATGGTTAACCAGGCCAGAGCAAAGTCAACCTCCCCCCTTACAGGCTTCTCTGGTTCACCTTTGGAAAAAGGCTGACGAATAAATTAAGGTTTAAAAACAAGAATCAGATGTAAGAGAAAAAACTCCAAAAATAATAAATCTAGAAAATGCGACCGCCTCACAAACGCTGACCTGATAGAAAATGTACGCTTTCTTCCTCAGCAAAGGCAGGCCACCCCGCTGCACCCTCCCCATAATCGTCTTATGTAACGAAAGCCTCACGCATTCCTGTTTCGGTCAGAGCTCCTGGCTCAGCCGCAGACTGACATTTACTCCCCTGCTGCCATACTCATCTTCAGTCGGCTATTCTGCTCTTATAAATGAATGAATGAATCAACACTTTATTTATAGAGCACATTTATATAGAATTTAAAGTTATTTAAATTCCAAATGAAACTTGATGTTTTTTGATATTGCAGGGAGACTCTGGAGGACCGCTGACGTGTCGTCAGCCCTCTGGTCAGTGGTTTATCGCTGGAGTAACCAGCTGGGGACACGGATGCGGCCGAGTCGGTTTCCCGGGAGTTTACACTCGTGTGACGTCTATCAGGAGCTGGATATCCACATACCTTCCCTTCTGATGAAGGAAGAACTGTGTCTGCAGAGAACTGAGGTCATGCTAAACAGCCACACACAAACACTCAGTGTACACAGCCCTGACCTTTGTGACCCTCCGGTCACGGGTGCTGGCGGTAGTGCTGTGCTTTACCTGAACCGAGGAAACAATCCTGAGCTGTGGCTTAAACATTCATTTGGAGTATTTATTCGTTATTTATTGTCATGGATGGTAAACACACTGCACGTGGCTTTGTGTATGAATATGGGATTCATTTATGGGTAAATGTAATGGTGTTGTGATCTTTTACTGCAACGTGGATTTGTGGGGAAAGTCGACTCTGTACAAAGTCAGTGACGTGGGACTCGGTGTCGCTCTGTTGGTGGATGTTTTTGATCAGAAACGAGAGAACGCCTGATTGATTAATTTATTATTTTTTCTTGGGGGAAAAAAAATCACTGATTGCAAATGATGTTCACAGCTTTTCTGGCTCCTCACACAAACTCAGGAGGTTCCCAAACATCTAACAAACCGCACACACGAAGCTGAGAAAGGTGCAGTACCCCGTCAGGGCGAGGGAGACCCCGCTGGAACAAACCCACTACTGTGGAGGGCAGCAGATAGAGTGACAACCAGAAAACATGTCAGACAAAACAGTGTTGTTCTCCAGGTGTACTTTGATATAGGTCTGTTTGGAGGCTTTAAATGTCAAATTCATGCTGGTGAAAACACCAAAACGCTTCTCCATTCTTCCTTTTTTTCTTTAAGGCTCCAGGAAATATTTAATCACCCGGCGAAGAATGTGAAACAGTGTTTAAAGGAGAGTCTGCAGTGACTGGGAGAAGTTTACTGTTATTGGTAATACAGGCAGAAGCATTCGATGGGCAGGGAGATGAGTCACAGTAAGTAAGGTGGGCCTATTGAGCCAAACTGCACCTGGAGTCCTTTTAGCAGCACAGCAGGCTCCGCCTCCTGCCACAGCATCAGCAAACACTTAAAACACATTCACACCTAAGCAGGTAATTTAGTGTTTCCAATCAGCACGGCAAGAACCCGCAGACGATGACTTATTATATTTCTAACATAAAACACACAATCGATTTAACATTGGTAGTGAACTGTTCCTCAGAGCAAAATAAAAACTGTCCGCAGAGACACCGTTATGGCTGCAGTCCACAGGCTGTGCTCTGCCTGTCAGAGGTACTGTGACAGATGTTGCGCCGCTGCGTGGCAAAGTCGTGCACAGCGCGGGCCCTCCTGCAGAGCACTGCATCGGCCCTCGCTGTGTGCAGCAGCCTGACGAAGGGAAAGATGAAGAGAGGAGTTCACATGCGAGCTCTTTCTCGCTGCAGTCTGGAGTTGTATGTTCGGGACACGGTGTTCCAGGCGTCCATATACCGGTCCATACACATGGCGATACACTTCTGTTAGGGACAAAGCAAAAAAAGTCCAGAGAAATAAACCACTCGTGGTCTACAAAGAGTTTAACCGATTTAAAACTGATTAATACCAAAAAATGTTTTATATATATATATATTTATTTATTTTAGGGGAGCAACGATACTCGTATCGATATTGAACCGTTCGATACAGTGCTTTCGGTTCGCATATGTATGAACAATACAAAATTTTTAATTTATTTGATCAACTTTTCTTCTGACGATGCTGTCTGTGTTGAGCGCTCAGTGGATCTGCGCTCGACTACTCCGCCTAGGCTGCACTGTCGAGCACAGATCCACTGAGCGCAGCGCAAGCTAGCAAGACAGAAGCTAAGCTCGTTGCAACATGGCAAATTAAACCTCCCCCACCCTCATTCAGATCTGGCCTTTGGAACTATTTTGGTTTTCATGTGACGTATGACCCTGAAGGTAAGCGCGTCATGGACTAAAGTACAACAGTATGTTGGATGTGCCAGCAATGCTCAATTACATTGGTGGGAACTAGTGCGTTAGCGCAGTTAGCTCGTTAATGTGTTGACGCCGTCCAGCCCCACGCACGGGGCGATCCGCGGTAGCTTGTTAACGGAGATTTGCAGTGTTGTGGCGTTAACGTCATTTCAGATTAACGCTGACAGCACTAGTGGGAACACAACGAATATGACTGCACATTTACTCCGACATCATCCTCGTGCAAAGACAAGTGGAAGCAGACAAAAACAACAAGCACGCATGCTACAAACTTTACCCGAGTCATTTAGACAGCCGTTAGCACATGATTCTCCTTATGGGGACCTGATATGTTTAATATGCTGCTGAGAATATAGCCCAGAAGAAGCGTATAGTAGAGCTTTTATTTTGGAAAGAGACATTTCTCTGTAATAAACTCTCTTTTCCAAAGATGAGGGATTCCTCCATCAGATAGATTTATTTTTTATTACTTTGTTGTTTCAGCAACATTAAATTTAAAAACTGTACTTTTGAGTTAAAATATATATTTATAATTTTAATAAATGACAAATTAAAAAAGCATGAACATTTTTTTGTATCGAAAAAAATATCGAACCGTGACACCAAAGTATCGAACCGAACCGTGAATTTTATGTATCGTTACACCCCTAATATATATATATATATATATATATATATATGCTAGGAGCATTTCTGCAGGGAGAGATAGACCAATGCAGATCAACTCTAACCGACACACTGATGAAGACTCAGGAGTCGGTACATGTTGGTCCATCTTATCCTACGATAATCCTGATATATTATTCTACAAGATGATGGAGTACCTCAGCAGCACCTTATGTTTTTGCGCTTGCCCCACTCAAAAGCACCTGTCAGGTAAGCCTTAGCGCCCTGCAGCACTTCCGTTATGCCCTCCTGTTTTCTTAAAACGTGATCACTTCTTTGCTCTGGGCAGCAGGGCATCACTGAAGCGACTCAGCCAGTGCCTACCTGCTCAGAGTTGTCCAGTGTGCTTCCAGGCTTGCCTATGCACTTCTTGAAGCATTTATCGGTCATTCTCTGAAATATAAACAATGTTTTATTAGCATTTACTACTCTGACAGCAGCAGCAGCGCAGAATATTTGCATGACTTTTAAAAAAACAGATATGCATTAAAAGACCCTCCAACGTTGTGGCTCAAAAGGATCTTTTTGTGTCGGCAGCATTTCAGTGCTGGCTCGTGTGTTTCTATGAGCCATGTATTTACATGCTGGCAGGATCCATCAACCTTATAGAAGTTATTGCGGGCTAAAAAATAAAACAGTCTTACACACAGAACGAAAAACAAAGCTACTGTAAAGCTGTGTAGCTCTGACCCGTAAGGATAAAAGCACTCAGCACTTCTTCGAACCCCAATGTGCGCTTGCTAGCTTAGCAGCCGTGTTCATTGATTTACCTGCAGCAGCTCCTGAGCGTTAGCCACCGCGATCTGGACCTTGACCTGCTCCATGATGGTACCGGTGTCCATTTTCCCGCCGGACCCTCCTGCTGAGAAGTCGGAACCGAAGCCGTCCATTTCCGCCTCAGTCGTGTTCTTCAAACTCACCTTTGCGGAGCTTCTTCCAATACACGTGCAAACAGCCGCTGCTAGCCTTAGCCGGCGTTAGCTTCCGATGCCCTTGACAGAAGCTGTGCCCGTTGCGTCATTTCCGTGTAAGCCACTCGGTTTCATGGGAAATGTAGTTTTTTCCCCAACATAAGCTGTACTGCTACAAGTAGCATTTCTCCTACAGATCAGGTGTAGTACTACTATGTATATTTACATTTGAACATTTAAAAACGGTGTTTTTGTGGGACATGTTGGCAATACAGAGAGGTACTGTGCGGGTTTGCATGTAAAGGCCAAATAAATGGTATTTAAAAGCAACTCTCTTGCTAAGTAAATAAAATAAGGATGAAGCGGATCTGAACTTTATGCAATAGTTTTTACATAGTCCTGTTATTTCTCCTGTCTGTTAATCATCATTATATTTCATCATCTATGCAATGTTTACTGAGCCAAAGTTAGCATTTTTCTAGCCAATTAAGAGACAGTGTAGTGTCACTTTACGCCACATTTTTTCTTGTGTGAAACTAATGAAATTATCCAGAGGGGAAAAAAACGATATAAACTGCGGCTAAATTTTCTGTTGGATGATTTGATTCAAAATCTGCAAAGCGTGTAACGTTTAGGTGACTTTTCCCTCCTATTGGTTTCAGAGTGTTGGGCATAAAAATCCAGACTTTAACACATCCCGCAGAGCCGGTCAAAGTGCGGCACGTTGTCTCAATATGCGTGACAGGGGCGTGAGGGGTAAGAAATGCGGTGCAGTCCAACATGAAGAAGGGCATCTGGTCACCCCTACGATTAGCACATGATCCACTTTAACGAAAGTGCTCTTGTTTGCCACACGGTGGAGCTGTTCTCCGCTAAATACTCCCTCGAGTTTGACTAAGTTCAGTTAGGCTCTTTCACAGTGTGCTGTAAACAGTTACATGTGTCCATACATGTTTGTGACTGCTCATGAAGCAGATGTTCTTTGTGCAGATCAACACCATGTGAAGTCAACTTTCCTGTCACTGAACACGATAAGACTTTAATCTGTAACGAGGCTGATTTCCTCTACTGAAATGAATTTTGTATTAATTTATTTTCCACCCATAAGTCATAATTTGTATTTATTTTATTATTAACTAAAAATAATAATAAAAAATATTTAATGCACCCCTTAAATTTAGATTGTGAGATTTATTTAAAATAGTTACACACGGACATCCTTTGAAAGGAGCAGTCACTCTTTAAATTGTAGTCTGAGCACATGTTTTCCTGATCCTCTGTGTGTTACTTTGATCAGGATACACTAAACTGCATTTCTCTTCCATCTATGGATGGGCTGTCACTCTAAAAGGAGGGACAATTCTGTCATATCTACTTGTTTAAAGATAACATCATTTTAAATAAATGTTAGGACTAAACATGTCAGCGGTCCTTGATAAGCGGGTCATGAGCCAAAACATTTACTGCAGGCTAAAATAAATGAAAAGCCAGAGTCGCCTACAGGAATAGAAAGTCAGAAGAAGCTCTGAGCTGTTTGCGTTGGGGCCCAGGGTTAAGGATGGCCTCTCCAAGGACCCCCAGCTTTATGTTTCAGACTCGATGACCTCACTAAGGAGACCACCTGCCTTGAGCGAACAAATAAGTGGTACAGTGTAGGCAACAATGGAGTGGCGGTTACTGTCATCTAAACAGACGCTCACTGAGTGGTTTATTGCACTGTCGGGGGTGTTGATGAACAATCGTAGGGGGTCTGATTAGTGTTGCGCCTGCCCAACAGTAATTAATGACCAGTCATACAAAGCTTGGAACAACACACACACACACACACTCCACAGACCGGTTAGACTTCAAGCCCTGGGGGTCGAAAGGGCCGGGGGAGGGGAGGAGTGGGTTAAAGCACAGCAAAATGAATTAACCCTAGATTACAATCATGAGTTCATTAATCTAATCTGCTTAAATTCTTAATGTCCTTCAGGCACACTTGTGTGCATAAAAGCATTTGGCTCTTCCAGCAGTAATGAGCAGCAGCTACAGTCTGACAGTCCAGTTTATGACTGTCAGACTTTGAGGTATTGCACCAGGATGTTAGGTTACTCCAGGACGTTTCGCCGTCTGAGACGTTTGCTTACTTGATAAATGAGATGCACTCAAATGTAAATCCCCTGTCAAGCAAATAATAGGAGAGGAAATAGTGGATAAAAGGGAAGACGGCTTAAAACACTGCTTCTCTCATCCACACAAACTCTGAAAGCTAAGCAGCAGCCGCAGTTTGTAATCTTCAAAAGCAGCTGCTGAGCGACACTAAGAAGGAGTTCAAAACAGGAAGAGAGGCAGAGGAAACCCGAGATGTGTGGCACCCACTCTGGTGGACTTCAGTCTTCTCGGTGCACAAACAAACCAGTGTTGTTTAAATCCATGAGGTTTTCTCTGCTGACTTCTATTACGCTTTTCCACAGCAGACACTGTGGCCTGTCAAAGCACGACAATCACTAATAACATTAGCAGAAATTCAAATCCATTTAAATTCACCCACTGGAACAACGTGAGAGCCTTGGAACTGACACACCTTAACAGAATGAATTGTTCACATCATCAGTCGCACATGTAGACATGTCAGGACACGTCCCAGCAAAGGCTGGCACTCGCACAGACACTTAATTGTTACATTTTCTCACTTTAGTCTCTTTTCTAAAACTTTGAGTTGCAAACAAGTACAAGCTTAGACTTAGACGACTCACTGACCTGCTTCTCGTCCTGAGAGGCTGCTTGGATCCGAGGCGCATTCTTTATGAATTGTTGCAAACCTCACGAGTGCTTAATTCCTGCAGAAAATGCCAAGAATTCAGCTGAAGAAACTTACAGCCCTCAACCTGCAATCATATGATCACTAAGACTGTTGCTCCAGATATTTTACTGACTGGCCGTCTTGTATGATGTGCGAAAATCCTTTAAGAACCTTAAGTTTTCTTACTCTAATCATTAATTTTTTAATTCTTTGTCAACCTTTAGATAGTTTACATTCCAAAATTAAAATGTACACAGTTGATCTGTCCATTTTCTCCCACTTATCCTATTCGGCATCACGAGGGGGCTGCTGGAGCCCATCCCACTGCATGGCATAGGCTCTGTTATCTACATGGTTGCTATTTTCGTGGTTTTCAAAAATAATCAAACATGTTGGGATTTACTGCCACAGTGTTTATTCTTGTGAGCATTATGGAAGATTTGTGCAACACTCAGACCTCTGTGTTATAAAAATTGTGCAAAATAATGCAAAAGCTGACCGAGTTGTAAAAAAATCTAAAGAAATCTCAGTAATTTAAGCAAAATGTTTGTGTGGTTTCTGGTCTGAATTGTCTGTGGGTGGGGATGGGTGTGTGGGTGGACCTGTGACTTTCTAAAAACCTTCTAGAGAGCAGATTATTAAATCTTATATGATGTAAAATTGTGGTTAGTTATTTACAACGTCACACCTGTCTTTCACAATCAATGCGCTGATTTTTTCTAGTAACAATAGTTATTTCATGAAATTATGTTTATACTGTTCATCTCGCTCACTTTGACTCAGAGCTGGGTGAGCAGACTGGTCTGTGAAGGTCATTTTAAATGATCTTCAGAGCTGTTTTGTGACATCAAACAGCTTTCAGGAAACCCTTTCTTAAACATCAGCCTGTATCACACGTGTAGTTTTAACCCTGTGCGTATTTACAAGCATCGATGCCGTCCTGGATAGTTTTTCCTCCCAGTGATCTTTTCTGTCTATCGTTATGTCGTCTTTTTTCACAGACACCCCTTTTCCATTGTGTTGTTCCGCTAAATCCTTTACAAACACAGGCTACTTGGCGTTCATTGATAGCGCTGAAATGGAGATTTTCTTCTTTACGCGCAAGCCAAGGAAAGGCGAGAACAAAGCAGGCAGGTGAAACATACGGTGACAGGTGTTTCGGGTGATTCATGGCGATGGTTTCTGAACATAATGACGGACACTGATCCAGGTTGGCTGGAGAATAAAGGAAAGCTTTGCGCTGATGTTTGAGCCCATTGGCCGGCGGGAGCAGGAGTGGGAGGAGCCAGAGGAAACACCACCGCTGCTGCTTCGACTCTTTCTCTCTGCTCTCAGCTCGTCGCTCTCCGGCACGCTGCTTGGCTTCACCCACAGAAAACAGCGAGCGGCTAACTTTCCAAAAATTGTTTTGTTTCGGGCACAAACCCAAGAGTGTGAAGACAAACAGATGGCTGAACCGTCTCCCGCGAGTTTAGGGTGTGATACAGCTTTAACGTCGGGAAGCGGACTCGCCTGAAGTGTGCCACAACTTCAAACACAAACCCGACGACGGGTGGAAGTTGTAGCCGAGATAAAGAAAGGAGTCGGGATCGCTGCCTTTGCCATCGAGGTAAGATCCAATCGTAGCACAGCGCTCGTGCGCGCTCGTGTTTGTTATTGCTGAGCTGTAACAGTGTTTCCTTTGATCTGGCCGATTGTAGCGCCCGGATGCTTTGCAGCTGCTAACTTGGGAGGAAAGTTGAGCGCATGCTGGAAGTGCTGACCAGAGTTTCACATTTACTCCACACAACGAATTGGATTTCACGCTGTTTCCCCCCCACCCCCCTGCGCGGAAGTCCACCGTCCCTCTTTCAGCTGGGTTGAATGGCCGATTTAAATTTATCTGCTGTGAAACAATGGGCGCTTTAAAGCGGAAGATATTTATTTGGTCGTTTTCAAGTTAAATGTGGGCTCTTTGTTCGCCAACCGCGCCGTGCCAGGACAAGTGGGTAGCTGAAATATTTCCTAGAATTTTTAAACAAACCATATAATGTCACTCCCACTCAAGCTTCATATATAAACGATCAGAAAATGCCCCCCCCCCCCTCTATTTCTCCCTTGTTGCACTGCGGTTACATAATTTTATCCTAGAGGAGCTGCTCTGAGGTGTCACATCTTATGTGGGCTTGAAAGCTCCTGTATGTGAGCCAGCTGAGAAGCACAACAAGCTGGCAGGAATTTATTGGCTTTGCCGTGTTTGGAGGTGACTCACAGCCCTGAAATGGAAGAGGGTGGAAACACCCAGGTGTTGCTTCTAGCCTAACCTTAATCGTTGAAGGTTATTCTAAGAGCCGGTTGTTCTCACGGCTCTGACACTGATGCATGCTTTATAGATTTTAGCACTGTGTAAATCACTGGTGCACTAACACACACTGGGTTTACGTGGGAGTGCGCCTTATCTGATCTCCTTTCATCTCTCCGCAGTCTGAAGTCCGTTTCCGCTGCAGCCTGACATACTGATAAGAGTATTTCATGTACAGCCCATTCATCGGTGTCGGCAGAGTTTTTGTTTAATCATCAAATGGGAGGAGTGTTCACGTCAAAAGATTTATATCTGGCCAACTGTAATCAAAATAGAAATGTTAGAATTAGCTGTAAGATTAACTTATCCATGTTTTTTGTCTCTGTGTTCCAGGTTCAAGTCAAGATGTCTGTCAGCAACCACGAAAACAGAAAGTCTCGCTCTAGTTCTGGCTCGATGAATATCCAACTCTTCCACAAGACGTCCCACGCAGACAGCCTGTTGACTCAGCTCAACCTGCTACGCAAACGCAGAGTCTTCACAGATGTCGTGCTGAAGGCCGGCAACCGTTCCTTCCCCTGCCACCGCGCCGTCTTGGCCTCCTGCAGCCGGTACTTCGAGGCCATGTTTAGCGGCGGGCTCAGGGAGAGTCACGACGGTGACGTCAACTTCCACGACTCTCTCCACCCGGAAGTGCTGGAGCTTCTGCTTGACTACGCTTACTCAGCCCGGGTCATCATCAATGAGGAAAATGCAGAGTCACTGCTGGAAGCTGGAGACATGCTTCAGTTTCACGACATCAGGGACGCGGCGGCAGAGTTTCTGGAAAAGAACCTTCACCAGTCCAACTGTCTCGGGATGATGCTGCTGTCCGACGCCCACCAGTGTCAGAGACTGTATGAGCTGTCGTGGAGGATGTGCCTGGCGAACTTTGCTACTCTCTTTAGGACAGAAGACTTCCTAAGCCTCCCCAAGGACAAAGTTCAGGAGCTCATCCTTAGCGAGGAACTGGAGGTGGAGGACGAGAGCCTGGTGTACGAGGCCGTTATCGACTGGGTCAAGGCGGACATGGAGCGCAGGCACAGCGAGCTGCCCGAGCTGCTGCGCTGCGTCCGCTTGGCACTGTTGCCTGAATCGTACCTGCTGAAGAACGTCGCTTCAGAGGAGCTGGTGATGTGCCACAAGGTGTGCCGGGAAATCGTCGAAGACGCTGTGCGGTGTAAGATGCGGATCCTCCAGAACGATGGGATCGTAACCGGATTCTGTGCACGTCCAAGAAAAGTCAGCCAGGCCCTGCTGCTGCTCGGAGGTCAGACTTTCATGTGTGATAAAGTCTACGTGATTGATAACAAGACCAAGGAGATCACCCCCAAAACAGACATCCCCAGTCCCAGGAAAGAGTGCAGCGCCTGCGCCATTGGTTGCAAGGTATTTATGCAATGATCCGACTTATATGTGTCATTTTTCTTGATGACCCCTCGACGATGTAAACACGCTTTCTCTCTCTGTCCCTCAGGTCTATGTTACTGGAGGACGTGGATCTGAGAATGGAGCGTCCAAAGATGTGTGGGTCTACGACACATTACACGACGAGTGGTCTAAAGCGGCGCCGATGCTGGTAGCCAGGTTCGGACACGGTTCCGCGGAGCTCGACCACATGCTGTACGTAGTGGGAGGACACACTTCCCTCGCCGGATCCTTCCCCGCCTCTCCGTCTGTCTCTCTCAAGCAGGTGGAACAGTACGACCCTCAGACCAATAAATGGACCCTCGTGGCCCCGCTCAGAGAAGGAGTGAGCAACGCTGCCGTTGTCGGCGCCAAAAACAAACTCTTCGCTTTTGGGGGCACCAGCGTAAACAGAGACAAATACCCCAAGGTGCAGTGCTTCGACCCCTGCCAGAACCGGTGGTCTGTGCCGGCCGCTTGTCCGCAGCTGTGGCGATACACGGCAGCGGCCGTGGTCGGCAACCACGTCGTCGTGATCGGCGGCGACACCGAATTCTCTGCCAGCTCGGCGTATCGGTTCAACAGCGAGACGTACCAGTGGTCAAAGTTTGGCGACGTGACAGCCAAACGGATCAGCTGTCACGCAGTGGCGTCGGGAAACAGGCTTTATGTGGTCGGAGGGTACTTTGGGGCTCAGAGGTGCAAGACGCTAGACTGTTACGATCCAGCGTCAGACTCCTGGGACAGCGTGACCAGCGTGCCCTACTCGCTCATTCCCACTGCCTTCGTCAGCACATGGAAGTACCTCTCAGCATAGAGATGCACTGACTCTCTGAGGTTATGCGGTGAGTAATTGTAGCTTCTTAAAGTGACACAAACAAACAAGATGTCAATTACTGTATGTGTGCTATTCATAGTTCCCCTTTAAATCTTCAGATCATGTGTGGGACCTGGCTAGCACACTGTTACAGTTTCACAGTTACACTGTTACACTGTTACAGTTACACAGTTACAGTTACACTGTTACACTGTTACAGTTACACTGTTACACTGTTACACTGTTACAGTTACACAGTTACAGTTACACTGTTACACAGTTACACTGTTACACTGTTACAGTTACACAGTTACACTGTTACACTGTTACACTGTTACACTTGTACTGTTACACTGTTACACTGTTACAGTTACACTGTTACACTGTTACAGTTACACTGTTACACTGTTACAGTTACACTGTTACACTGTTACAGTTACACAGTTACTGTTACACTGTTACAGTTACACAGTTACTGTTACACTGTTACAGTTACACAGTTACAGTTACACTGTTACACAGTTACACTGTTACACAGTTACACTGTTACACAGTTACTGTTACACTGTTACACTGTTACACTGTTACAGTTACACAGTTACACAGTTACACAGTTACACTGTTACAGTTGCACTGTTACACAGTTACACTGTTACACTGTTACACTGTTACACTGTTACAGTTACACAGTTACAGTTACACTGTTACACTGTTACAGTTACACAGTTACACTGTTACAGTTGCACTGTTACACTGTTACACTGTTACAGTTACACTGTTACACAGTTACACAGTCCAGGTGAATGCCTCTTTAAACCGTCCAGTTTAAAGACTCTTCTGTGTTTTCAGGGTTGCTAATGGTTACAGTGGTTACACATTATCGAGCTGCTGTGCCGGCTGGGTGTCGGGTAAACATGGAGGAGTCTTGGTTTAGAGAGCAGGAGGAATGTCAGCGGTGCTGATAATTACAGAGCGAGAGCTGCACAACAAGACCTCTGACACTGACGGGAGCGAGGTGGAGAGGCAGGCATCAGGTCTGTGCTTGTAGTGAACGGCAAAAGGGTGCAGGGAGCTCTGCAGGCCCGGTGCTGCTAACGGGGTGCCTGTAACGAGGCAGTTTGAAAAGTCGATGCGTCACATTCGCTGTGCTTTAGATAAGATCAGAGACATTCTGTTTGTTAGCTCGTGTGAAGCAAGACTTAAGATTTGGACATTTTACAGGACGGAGAAACAAACAAGTCCTCGACTTGATCCCAGGTTTTGAAGGATTTCAAAAAGTAAAAAAGAAAAATGAATTCCATACGTGCTGACGAGTTTTTCCCACGGTGACAAACAGTCAAACCAGTCATCAGGAATTTAGGAACAGAGAAAGTCTAAAGGGTATAAAAATATGACTGACTACAACAACTGAAGAATAATAGGAGCCAACTGGCCTGAGGGGAAGGCAGGGGCAGTTTTCAGTTTCATGCGAGTCTATCGATTGATGCTTTGCTCCTGAGGCGTTTTCTGCTTTTACACGGTGCAATGACAAGCGCAGTGAGCAGCTTTATTTCTTTATTTTTCACACGTTCCCGGTGGTTTGAAATTTCACGAGGCCCATGCTGTGACCTTATTTCAGTTCTGGTGCGATCCGTGGAAAACAGCTGAATGCTGCTGTAGTTATTGAATTTGAAATTAAAGGGTTTTATCTTTATTACAGTAATAAAACTGTAAAGGAAAAAACAAGGAGGGGTTTTACGACACTGCAGCCAGCGGTCGTGTAGTTTAGCTTAGCACAGAGAGTGGAAAGAGCTAGCCTGGCTCTATCTGCTCTAAAGCTAACAAGAGTGTTTGCATGTGACTCTGCAAAAGTAACTAAAGTTAGAAAAGGTCCAACTAACTTTTACTCTTCATGCTAACTTAATTGTTTTCTACAGAGACTGTAAACAAAAAATGGACACGGCTAATATGACATCAGCCGTTTCTTTGTAAATGTCGATTACAAAGTTTCAGTTTTAGTCGTATGCCAGTTGCCATCCCGTGTTATGGAAAGAATAGCTGTTGTGATGGAAATTGAAATTGTCTGTAGAGAGCAAATGTTTTCATTCCTGGCTGTTTTAATGTGGGAGTCTGAAGCCTAAGCAGTGACACGAGGATCTGTATTTCTGTTGCCTGCACTGAGGACGTCAAAACAAAAAAACAAGCCGACTTCAGAGAAGCAGGAGTGACTGCTTGGCCTTCGGGTCTCCAGTTGTCCGTATCCTCAACAAAGTATAATCCAGGCATAAGTGGACTGACTCGCTTTTGGGGCCAGACTCAAGTGGCCTCTTGAGAAACTTCAGGTTTTGTTGCTTTGCGCTGGTTTTACTTTCCAGCCCTGGGGGGTTAGTGCTGGGTCTCCTCCAGCTTCACATGCTGTGCGCCTCACCATGAGCCTGAGAGATCGTGATTAAGAACCAAGTTGACTGAAACTAGACGGACTCGATCAGATAATCATAAATGCAGATGTGAGCTGTTCATATGTGCTTGACGAATGTTTGGCTAGAAAATAGCCAGAGTGGCTACAGCTCAAGTTAAAATTCTCATATAGTCGTCTCGCTTGTTATTTTCTGTTTGACAGACCCAGGTGCATCCTGGGTAAATCCTCCTCCCCCACAGTGCAAAAGCAACAGTAAAGGCACCTCCTCTTGTTATTCTGCCAGAGAGTTTGAAAGTAGAGTAAAGCAGAGGCGAGCGAGAAGCGGAGGCTTATGTGTGACTTGTGTCGACAGTAAACAGCTGGAGATGATGGAGCTGGGGGCTTAGCATTATGGGGCTGCTGGTATGGGCCACTGTATCCATGGTAGCCGAGGTTTCTGGGCTGGGATGGAGACAGACAGGCTGCCTGTGAAAGATCAAGGAACCGCGTCTTTATGAAGCCTCGCAGTTACAGTAGCTGCCGTCCTGCTGCTGACTGCCTTCATGTTTAATTACTGCACAGATGGAGAAAGCTCAGATTTCCAGCTTGTTGAACACACTCCTTCCTCAGACCCTTGTTGACTTTCTCTCTCACACACCCAAGAAAGGAGGAGGGGGCAAACACAAACGTACAAACTGAAGGAGAGGAGGAGATAAGCGAGGGCCAGGAGAAGCAAAGCTATATTTTCCAGCGTTTGGCAGCCGAGTCTAACGCCTGCCTAAAAATACGTTGCTCCAAAGTTTTTGACTTTCAGCCGGAGTTAGAGAGAAGAATACTGTGTTTCTGCAAGTGTGTGTTTGTTCCCTCCCAGCAGACTTTACACAATAGTAAAGTCACTTGTTTTTCACTTACACACACACACATCGCTGGCATTGCCCTTCCTAGTAAAAACCAGCCGTCCTCACTCTAATTTGGGAGGAATGAAGGTGTGGCTTGCTTTCCCATTAGTAAAGATTTGTTAATGTCGCCTTGTGGTTTGCGGGGCCTGTATGGGATTACCAGCCGTGCCGTGTCTTTCTTTTTCTTTTTTGTCACCACCTACTGCAGTTTGTTGCCCTGTGCATTTCCACCAGATGTGACTAACCGCAGACTTCAAGGCCAAGCCAGAACCCACTGTGGACGGGGGAAGAGTGTTTGTAAAGGCTCGTGTTTGTTCTGGGAATGGGAGTAAGAGCCTGTGACGTTCCCAGACGGGTTTAAAACACGCAGAACTAAACGCGTGTCGTTTTGTTTAGACTCGTATATTTAGTGCGTCTTTTGGGAAATGATAAGCTGGACGGCATCCGGGGGGACGGCCTGGTCGGTCGTTGGTGCCAGACTACAGGCAGACAACACGTAACTGGATCCTCTCGCCACTGAACTGTAATAGCCTTGAGATGCCTGTTATGATGCCTGAGCTTTTGCCCCCCCCCTCACAATTCAGCTTTTTAACGGCTTTAACCGACGCTCTTGTGAGGTGGCTCTCTGTGATAGGGTACACCTGGAGAGGTCAGAGGTTACCGAGGGACTCCTTGGTGGTTTCTCTTCATCCCCAAGCAGCTGCTGTGAAGTGGAAAGGTCACGGTGGGATTGGGGAGGAGGACAGCAGAGGCCTCAGTCACTCAATACTAATGTTTTATTAATGCCTCGCTGTGAGGGCCACCAGGAGCACGGGCTGAATGAAGCTTTTATTGTGGCATCTGTGTACAACAAGGCCCGCCCCCCCGCTCACACACACACGCACACGTGCACGTACAGTCAGAGTAGCACGTGCACGCACACTTGGTCTCGGGTCCCCCGAGTAATCAATCTGCCACATTACAGCCCTCAGCACACATGCTGAAATTTGCATAAACCTAATGGTGTTTTTATTGGTCTTTTCTCCACGCTGGGACCAACAAAAGGAGAAAAGGGAAGACGATGCTTAAAATGGCTGAATAATCACCCAGACTAATTCGATTAGACCCTTAAAAAGAGACGAGCTGTCATACAGTTACAGCGCCCCCCCTCAGAGAGCCAGCTGGGGAAGGAAACAGTGAGACTGCCTGGTAATTAATCCCAATTGCGTAATATTTGCTGAAGTGGTGCTGAAAGTGAGGCTGGTCCAGTCACAGAGATGCTCTTTGTTTCTGCAGCGATTCATCAGGCACGCCTCATTATGCTTTAAGCCGGAGCTCATTCCCAGAGTCCTTCACACATCCCTGGAAACAATGCAAACTCATGTAAATGAAGTGACTGCGATTCATGCGTTGGTCAATACGCTGCAGTTTCAGGTGGTCATTAGTAAACATGGCACAGACCTCGCTGCACACAGGGGACCGCTAAAGAAAGGACTGGGCTAAAGAAAGGCTTTGGTTCGTTGGGCTTCTAGAAGATGCAGATGTGGGTTTTAGTTAAATGCAGCTTTTGCAACACGCCAGGTGTCATTCTGTGAGCCGCTCCTCTCCAGGTGCCTCAAACTGGACGTTGTGTAACATGAGGTGAACCTGGCAGATTAGTCCCAGCATTTAGTCCCCGCCCATCTGTTTGGTCTGCAGAGGCACACAGCGCACCTGGATAATTCCTGGGTTACAGTTGCGTCTAATGAAGAGCCGTACTTTGAAATGTGGGCGAAAGGTGAACGCTGTAAACGATGCAGCGCGGTGTTGCGCAAAACTGACCTTGATGTGACAGGTAACAAGGAAGTGACGGTCTGGAGTTCATCCAAGGTGAAGTTTGGTCATGTGAGACGAGGATATTATCTCTCAGTGGATGAACTAACCACGGCAGTACGTTACCTCTTTGTTGCTTTGGCGTCTTTAAGCACTTGGTGAATGTTCTTCACTGTCTGGGCCGCGGTTCAGCTCATCTGGACGTGACGGCCTGAAGCCGCAGTTCTTATGAAGCTTTGATAAACAGAACTGTCACAGTCTGAGCAAAGTGGCGGCGTGTTTGGGTTTCATCATCTGCACAGCAACCGGTGCTGCCGGTGAGCCGTGCACATGTGCACTGACAGAGAAAGCAGAGGCCTAAAGTTGCCTGCGATGCAATGAGCGCTGCTGTTCGTGCTTTTCAAGGCAGGATGAGCTAAGCTAGCTGAGGAGCCCAGCTGTAGAGTCTTACTGAACCATGAACAGGTAAAATTGGAATGATATGATTATTTGCAATAAAGCCAAAAAAAGATAAAATAGTGGTTACAATTTAACAAAGCTGAGGTTTGTGTATATACAGTGTGTGTGCCAGTAATCACTGCAAGCTTCAGGCTGTTTAAATGCTCAACGGACGCTTTCTCTTCCACGCTCGGAGCTCCACCCACCTGCTGCTTTAACATCTTCCGCTTGTGAAAAGCAGCCAATCAAAGACGACTCATTTCACAAGGCAAAACTCCTCTGACAGAGTTCAAGAATAAATATCAGGAGGTGAAACGCAGCGTAACAACAAAGCTCCTTTTCAAAGGAAGCTTCTATAGAGATTTGGAAATGTCGCCGACTCGTCTGCTGCAGTGGTGGAATCAGCACGCTCGCAGCGATGAACAACTAGAGCTTGAACAGCTCCAGCCTATCACAGCAATCGAGATTAAACGTGCAAACAAATATTCTCGCACTACTTCTTTGTTTCTTGTTCTCGTAGCACAGCGCTCCAACTGTGTCTGCCTGTTACGCTTCAGGCAAAGTATTCACAACAGTCACAGATGTGCGTGGATCAGGGAAGGCTTCTGTAGTATCATCGGGCTTTGTCAGCCGTGGAAATTAGAGTCTTTAGGTTATTCAAACAAACCCCCGGCAGAGCCCGAGTACGAACTCGCCGCCTCGCGCTGCAGGCGGGTTATCAGTATCTCTGCAAATGTGCAGTATGCAAACCACCAGGTTCAGGTTTCTGTCCAGCGTCCCAAATATCCAGAGGACGACTTCCTCGTACCGCCACGAGAGGAAAATTAGTGAGGTTGCAGAGGAATATGAGTCCAAAGAATTCATTACAGTGTTTGTATTTTTAAAAAATGCTGCTTGCAGATGCAGGAATTGCAACATAAAGCCTCTTATCAGGATAAAGCAGATGGTTTTTGGAATATGTGCTCACAGGTCCCAACGTCTGCAACCCTCAGATATTCATTACTAAGCAACATAAATGGTTAAATGTTGCTGCGTTCAGTGATAAGCTGCTGTGTAGCCTGGAGGTCTCTGCGTTCCTCCCCCTGAGAACGTCCAGGCCCTCTGGTCATGTGCCGGCGTTCTCATACAGGGTCCTTGTACAGCAGAGTTCACGGGACCAGCACATTAATCCCTCTCTGTCTTTTTCCCTCAGATGAGCCTCGGAGTCTGGTATGCAGGAATGTGCCCCCCCCCCCAGCGGCTCCGAGGAGGAGGAAGAGGAAGAGGAAGGGGTTTTGCGTGTTCCCGTCGTTTCTCCATCCAGACTGATTCACATTATCTCCAACTGCACATGAGCGAAGGCCTGGAAACAGCACAGACTTGTTTTTCTACCCGATGTGTTTACTCGTGCTTCTCGTGTAACTTTGCCGCGTCTGCAGTGGACTCGCTGGTGTCCAGCAGGGTTTGTGAGCACGTCTCTCTCTGTCAGCACTGCTGACGTGCATCACCTCACCAGCGCATCACCGCTCTAACTCACACTTTAGCTTGTTTCACGGCGAAGAAGGAAGTCGAGACGTCCCTCTTTGTCCCCGCCCACTCCTGACGCTGTTTACTCAGGTGTAATTTATTCAGACTGAATTAGACCTTTGCTGCGGCCGGCATGTGGCGAGGGAGAGGAGACGTTTGGGGAAGTGTATGATTTTGTGAACAGAAACAATCTTCCTGTCTGTATTTTTAGAAGTTGGACTTGGGCTTCCCTCAATCTCGCTGAGCTAAATTTGTATCCTCTTCCTAACTGAAAATACGAGCTCGCAAAAACAGGAAGAGAAAAGAGGGAACGTGGCCCATCACGACTTGAAGGAGACGCTCGTCTGTGTCGGCTTTCAGATGATGATTTCTGTCTGTTTTCATCTCAGGGTCATGTGTACTTGCTGAAGGAAGGGTTACATCTTTAGTTATCGCTCGTCTGAAAACAGATTTCATTCTAGTGAATGTACTTTTTGTTTTTGTGATACAAACTCGTCTTCATGTCGTTTTGCCAAGTGGAAAATGTCTGATTGTGCTTAAAAGCGTCGGTCATATCTGAAACAGAAATGTTGCCAAAACCTGAATATCTAACTTTAGTGTTGTTATGGATTTAAATAACAAAACTTCGTGTGATAGCCTCGTAGCTGCAATAGTGTTTTTGTCTTTGGTGTATATAGTTTTGTACATTTGCCTCGTAATTCATTTGTAGAAGGCTTTAAATTTGCACAACTCTCTTAATTGTCTTAATTTTGTATCTTTTGTCTTAACCCGGTCGGGTAGTGTGAGTAATCGAAGCCTTTTTGTAGCAAATCGTCAAAAATATGTTAATTTGCTCTCTGTGCAAGTCTCCGATGTGTGACGGTGTACTCCAGATATACTGATGTATTAAGCTATTACTGAAACAGTCTGTTACTACTTGTTCTGTAGTTTGTTACTTTTCAATAAATGTCATCTTGTTGGACTCGTGCTCGTCCTCTGTGGAGTTCAGCAGCTGTACGATCACACAGGTGCTTCAGATAGTTTCCAGGTTCGGAGTGCTTTTGGTATTTTACCAGCAACGCCCTCTGCTTCCTGCTCAGATTAACTGCTCATATTTGATCTCTTTGACAATGCGTCAGGATCACATGGTATGTGAAGCAGAGAAGAAAACCTTTCTAAAATCACCATCATAACGCTCAGATCTTTAAAATCTACCCTGATGATTCTCACCAACAGTCAGGAGATGCTCCTCCTGTGACTTAACGCTTCTGCGGCCACATTTACGTGACAAACAGTGCAGTCGGGGCGTTGGGTGGGAGGAAGTGGGGCTGGCACGTTCATGTAGAAGAGGGAGGAGAACCACCAGAGAGGAATGTACCCACACTCAACGTGAGGGCGGAGCCTGTGAGCGCTGCCTGCGAGCTCGAGGTTTGTAACAAACCTGCAGGATTTCCACTTCTGAGGTGTTTAAACAGTCGGGCTTTGACTTGTTTGGTGCTTTAAAAGATAAAGTTTAAAGAGGACATTTAGAAAACTGTCACAGGAATGATAGACTTGGCTGTTAACTCTGGAAATTAGATACTAGCTCCACCACACACACACCCTGATATATGTACTTTTTAAAAAAGGAATTACTGCACAATGACAGATTTTAAGTTAGACATAGATCAACTAGATCAAAACAGAAAATACATGTTTCACACACATAGGGCTGCCACGATTACGTCGACTATCAAAATCGTCGACGACTGATTTAATAGTCGACGCGTCGTTTGAAGCTTTGTAAGATCACAAAAGACGCAGGAATAAGTAGTAGGATTTAAGAGTGTAATAACGGACTGAAACAGAAGATGGCAGCACTGCATGTACAAGGATGCCAGCTGCCGTTAAACTCCGAAGAAGAAGAAGCTGTGTCCCAGAATTCATAGCGCAGCCCAGCTCAGTTTCCAACAATGGCGGCAGCTAGTTAGTTTTAATATTACTCTTATTATTCTTTCTGGGTCACAAAATAAACGTTTAACATATTTTCAGGCGAGAATGTAGCTGTGTAAACCTCAAATATCTGCTCAGTTTATCAAGACACCACATATTTTCAAAAGCGCTCCGACGTTTTCGGAGACGTCTGTTAGCCACTAGCTCGATAGCTAGCCGGGGGCTAGGCTCACTAGAGCCGTGAGAACACCGCACTCCCGCAAATCGTTTTCAAACCCACCGCCGTCTTTCGCTACTCAGGTTAAACATGATATATAAGTCACTTAGATAACTTAAAAATGTTATTGTTTGGCTTTTTTCAGTGTTTTATTTGTTCCTGAGTAAATCGGTTTGGCTGAGATTAAAGTTATAGTTTTTACACAGCTGAATAAACGTCAAGCAGACAGCTGATTATCAGAAGTGTGAGACACTCGAGAATTTACTCCGGTGTCCCGTTATATTTTAGATAGCAAGGAGTTTATTAAACTTCACCGAAACAATCTGCAAATTTCATTAAACTTTAATAAACTATCATCTTGTCTTTATTTTTAGTTAGCACATACCTTAAACACTTAAAGCTGTAAGCTAATGATAGTTATATAAGAGCAGATGCTGCTGGTGCAATAAGCTGTAAGTTTTACTTCCAATGGATGATGATCTGATGGACTATGTGCACGTTAGCATATGCTACTTCCGGTGCGGAAACTCCTGTGGGGACGTTTGTTTCCGGTATCCTATTCGCGCCCTGTTTACGGTCCAAAACAAGTTAAGCAAATAAATAAATAAAGCGGCGATTCACATTTCTATAGATGTCTCGGGCATTTACCCAATATATCTGTAAATGATGTTCATCGACTTGTCGATATTTTCCCCCCACGCCTCAGGGGAAAAGAGAAAATGGATTCAAACGTTATATTTCTCAGCTGTCCGTCGTTTATCGCGGGTGTTATGTTCTAAAAATAACCAGCAATATGTGAAATCAAGTAGCCAATTTTATTTTTTGACGGTGCAAAACGTTTCGTGTACATCGTGGACATACAGCACTGCACTTCAGAGTCACACTGCTAGCGATAGATGCAGCGATTCTGTACTGTACAGGAGAGACGGAGGAGATCGTCTGCAGCGATCAGGACGCAGGACGTAAATAAGCATGCAAACTTGCACTAAAAATCTGCGAAACAGCGAGGTGAAAGGTGAACCGCGTTATAGCGAGGGACCGCTGTAATTTTGAAGGTAAGTCACAACATACCCTTCGTAAATACTAATGTATAGAAACCGTTACCAGCAATCATTAATTTTTTGTGTGGCTTTTTTTCACGGTTTGTTAACATGCTGTGTAGGTGTGTACTTGACTAGCTGATATCGACATAACGGGGAAACATCTGGTTTGACTTCTTCACCTGTAGTTTGAATGCTGAACATTTGCCTGTTTAAATCATAAGACCAGTCACTATACAGAGATGTGCTTCTGAATGTGGATGATGTGTCTTTTGCTGCAGTTCTGCTTGTGTTTAGTGATGTAAACAACCGATCGATCTAAACTCTTTAAACGTCAAAATTGATCATTAGATTTTTATGACACAACAGTGGTGAGTGTTCCCACCTTCTGCTCTTTGTAACTTAACGCGATCGTTCCGTTTTCGAGTTTTGGACATCAATTTTGGAGTATATCTTCGCAGTAGCGATTGACCGCAAAGTAAAGCTACCGGAAATGTACAACCCCACATCCGGTCTCAAACCAGGAAGTTAGCATTTTCTCGTGCACAGGGTCCATTAGTGACTAATTGCAAAGATAATCAGTGACTAGTCGACTATCAAAATAATCGTTTGTGGCAGCCCTACACACACACATTAAAACAAAAACATTGCAATTGCATTATTGGATAACCTGCACTCGTGAATCAAGCATTCAAGCAGTGACAGTGTTTTCGTTTTGGCTTTTTGGACACAGAGACTGTAATTGTCACAGTTTGATGGTATCAGACTCCTGATCTCACAAACACAAAGTTAGAGAAAAAAGTGGAAAATCTCAGATCACGGTCCAGCTCGTCCAAGCTTCCTCCCAGCTTCCACTCTCTGTCCTCTGGCTGCAGAATAACACACTAACTCTCAGTTTAGACCGTCACTATTTTCATCCCCTTCTGTTTTTCTTTCTGTTTTCTCCTCGCCTCGGCCTCAGTGGAGATGAAATGAGCTACCCTGACAATGCTTGAGAACGACAGATGGATGAAGACATCAGTGAGTGCGCCTGTGTCTGCCCGAGAGTGTCGGACACAAAGACGGAGCTGGGAAAGCAGATCGTCTGAAGCTTTTTTATTTTCTTAGCATTGAATTCTTGTCTGCATAGTTCTAAATGTCTAAAAGGTTGATAAAAAGACAGCGCGTTGAATCCAAAAGACTCTCTGTACGCCAACATGTTCAGTCTTTGGCCTAACGCGAGTGACATAATGCAACAGCGTCGTTAAAATATTCCAACGACAGACAAAGAAACTTCAAAGTGTGCTGTTAATTGGACGTAAGCAAAGAAAAATGGGCCTCTGCAGCCGTTGCATGGTGGCTGTAACCGCCATGTCCAGTCAAGCATGTGCACACGTTTGTGCCACTGTGGGTAAGATTCATCAAAAGGTTAATTTATGAATTTTTGGAAACAATGCAAAGGCGCATTAAAAATGAAACGGCCTCTCTGAAAGGAGACCTGGCACCATGAGCCGGTCGGTCAGCGGCTCCTATTGTGATGCTAACAGAACTTGCCGACAACACAATTAAACCACGGCGAATAAATAGACGCTTCAAAGTCCGCTGGACACAAAAGAACCTCAGACAGAGACACACACACACACACACACACATACACTGGGAAAGGGGGATGGAGGGTTGGATGAGCTGTCATGACTGGATTGGAGGATATGTGGAGTCTCTGTTTATGTGTGTGTGGTTTTTGTGCACATATGCATTTATGCTTCATCCTCATGTGTGTCTGTGGTCGTGTGTTTGTGTGTGAAGCGGGGGGGTTGTTGTGAACCCATAAGAAAAGGAGCAGCGAGGTGGAACGGACAGAGACGTTGCACTCTGCCTCACTCACCCAAATATTGGCATGCGTGCGCTGGCCTGAGACCCCCTCAGCTGGGGGCCGCGCCTGCTTTGGACAGGAACAAAAGGAGACGCCTCGATGACGCGTCGGCAGGAGGAAGCCCGATCGATGGATCAATAAAGGCCTTCTGGGCAGCTCAGATCTGAGCCGCGAGTAAAGGGGCTTTAATTCTGAATTTTAAATTCAGAGGGGAATAAATCAAAGCTATCGTCTGCATCAAGATTGTTCAAGTGCTTAAATCTTCATCTTAAGATGCTCCAAGGCTTCCTGTGATCTCGAGATATTAACGTGAACGCTCCATTATAGCTCACCTGGTTTAGGTGACCTGGGTTTGATGTCATTTCCTGTCACTCTCTCCCTGTTTTCCAGTCTACTGTCCTGTCAAATAACATTTAACATGATCCCCCAACTTGCATACAAAAACTTGCAATAGTTTATAAGAAAAGTTACAAATATGTGGTCCAAGTGCAGACGCACAGAGGAGTTTGCAGACTGCATGTCTGCATGTGTAAGTCTGTCAGGGCTGAAAAAATCAGCAGGCGAGTCGAACTGCAGAAGGGAGGAAACTTCCCTCCTTCACTCTTACATAAGCCTCCCTGGTTGCACAGGCACAAATCAATCTTCATCACCGATGCCCCGCCTCACCGTCTATCTCCTGTTACTACTGAGAAAATGACCACAAGCCTGTTCAGCCTGCAGTGTTGGGGAGTAACGGAATACATGTACCGCCGTTACGTATTTAAAATACAAAATATGAGTAACTGTATTCCGTTACAGTTACCGTTTAAAAAGGTGGTATTTATTATACAGTTACTTTGTTGAAATAAATGGAGTACACGGCGGTACTTCCCTGTTTCATATTGTCACGGGTCAGGACTGTTTGGGTTTTGTTTGACAGCTACGTTCTGTTGTTCCAGGCGGCAGCGTTACGGTTGCCATGGTTACAGGGTGACGCTCTCTCTCTGCGTGTTTCCTGGGTGAGAGAGGCCTTTTTGTTGTTGTTGTGCTAAGCTAACAGGCAGAATGCTACAGGTATAGCTCTAAAGAATGTAGCATCATGGGCAGTGTAGTCCGTGCTGCAGGGAGAATGGACTGCCATACACGTTATGTGTCTGTGAGCGAGGGAGGGAGAAAAAGGAAAAGTATGAGCTGTCATCGAGCAGAAACGGGAGCTGGAAGCATGTAAATATAATAATAACCACTGCAGCCAAGAAGAGTGCCTGACGAGCCCAGCTGTAAGTAAGCTATTAAGACTCGACTGTACACCGTGTTCGTGTTTTCCTCTGAAACAATAAGTTCTGTTGGAGCAGCCTTTCATCGCCTCTCTCTGTCTCTGCTAGCAAAGTTGACCCAGACAACAAAGTAAAGCTAGTTTTCAGCTACGAGCCGACACAGAACCCACCGTATTAGCCAGAGGTCCCTTTACTACGGTTCGGAGCCGCGGACCTTCAGTAACAGTAATAAATCACAGCAATAGTACATTCATGTAGTTGTAAACAGCATGATAATATATTAAGTAATCCAAAGTATTCAGAATACGTTACTCTCATTGAGTAACGTAACGGAATACGTTACAGAATACATTTTGGGGCATGTATTCTGTAATCTGTAATGGAATACATTTTAAAAGTAACCTTCCCAACACTGTCAGCCTGTAAGAGTATACAATTACCAAACAATGCCGTCCCCCGTCTCTGTGTCTGTGCCGTCTCTGCTACTGGTGTCAAATTTGTCCTTCTGTCTCCCCCTCGTTATCCCCCCCCCCCCTCCCTCCTCTCCATAGCTGTGGGCATCTCTGCTGGCAGCCGCTCCAAGGCTTCAGAGCTGGCTGGGTAAGCAAATGAGGAGTAAACAGAGTGTGAGACAGTTAGACAGCCAGTC
Organism: Neolamprologus brichardi; assembly: GCF_056152115.1. Classification (NCBI taxonomy): domain Eukaryota; kingdom Metazoa; phylum Chordata; class Actinopteri; order Cichliformes; family Cichlidae; genus Neolamprologus; species Neolamprologus brichardi. The sequence goes on from NC_142125.1 coordinate 852,896, forward strand.
AGACAGTCTAACCACTGGAGCGAATGCAGGGGTTGTCTCGTCTCTGCTTTCTGTGTGTGTGTGTGTGTGTGTGTGTGTGTGTGTGTGTGTGTGTGTGTGTGTGTGTGAGGGGCTCTGAGGAGCTGACAGGTCGGCTAGCACCAAGCAAGGCAGAACTGAATCTCCTGAGTTAAATGTGTGCTGGCAGCAGACCGAGCCATATGCAGAGTGTTGTGTGTTTGGAATTTAAAGTAAATATACATTAAAAAACAGGACGTTTGATTTAACGAGGTGAAATTTAGTCTTAAAACTAGAGGTGGTCCGATACCAGTACCGATACTGGTACCAATATGAAATGGGGAATGAAAACATGTACAGTGGAACCCCGACGTACGAAGACCCCGTTTCACGAAAATTTCAAGTTACGAAGGCTGAACGGCAAGATTTCTGCCCGTGTTACGGCAAAATGTAACGAAATCCGCTGGCTCTGATTGGCTGAGCCTACAATGCCCACAATGCCTTCCGAATCATGTGACAACCCCTTGGCTTCCGTACTTGCGCTTCGCTGTTCCACTTGAACAACGTATTGTTGTTCTAGTTAACAATCCGGTCGTTCAGTCTGACGTCACTAGCCGTGTCTGGGCCTAAACTCCGCTGCAGGTCCATATATCAAACGATCACTATGGCATTACTGAGAGTTGAAAAACTGTCTAAAGTCTTTCATCTTTAATAAAATGATCAGCGTTCTGCTCTACCAGGTGTAACAATTGAGTTTAACATCCAGGCATCCATGAAAACGGAATTTATGACATTTAACGGAGTTAGAAGTTAGCAGGAAGTTAGCTCGCTAGCTTCTAGCTAAATACAATATAGCATGTCCTGACTGCGGGGTTTTGGAAACAAATTAAAATGTACAGCTCTGTTATCACTTTTCAACATAAATGAAGACAGAAAACTAAACAGCAGTGACGTTTGTAGGGTTACTGAAGTTTGGCTAGCTGGTATATAATGATGTGCTACGTGACCGCTAGCGACACAGCTATGTTAGCATAATATAAACAAGCTAACTTTTTTCCACTCGATAAAAGTTAACGTGAGTGTTCTTGGTGGTCAGGAACAAATGTAATCGCATGGCAGGATGCTGTAAAAGGACCAAACTTCAGCCAGGAGAACAACTGAGATAATCCATCCACAATACGAGGTTAGTCATTCATATACTGCTGCATGGGCTGGGCTGTAGCTACATCCTAAGGTTTTAAAAACTGAGCTTAAATAAATGATTAGCGGTAATAAAAGCCGAGGGAAGTCAACAGTGATCACTGACTGTTTTAGGAGCTCTTTGAGATTAAATAGAAGAAAATACAAAACATTAAACACAAGGGCGTAGGTTTGGTTTTGGCATTGGTGGGGACGGATGATTCAACCACTGAACCCTGCCCTGTTTCTTATTTTTGTCCTTTTTGTCTTTGCTTCTTGATAAAAAAAGGAGAAATATACTTGCCTACATATGCTATTCTACATGCTTTTAAACCATTTAAAATTACAATTCATAGTTTTACATGTGAAATATATAATGTTAAATTACTATTAAACAAATGACTGACTAAGTATTTTAGACTTTAGTTTACTTCAGCCATATTCCTTATAAATCAGGTGTCATAGAATAATAAAAATAGCTTCAAGTACAGTCACGACAATAAAAGAAAATGACTTTAACGACTTAACAACATTACTTCAGTTATAGTACATCAACATCTCTTACACATTAGCACTAAGGGAACACTGAATGACCTGGTGGGTTTTGTCCATAAAACTACTCATCTAAGATTACCACAAAGTAAAAGATCTCTCGGCAAAATTATGCAACATTTTAGGCGCACTATACAAACATTGCTGATGAGTCACTCATCAGTAATGTTTGCAGGGTGAGTGTATTTTTAAAAAAAATTGTGCAAACTGCACTACAAGGTGGAATATTTGCAAAATCATGACTACCTCACGATATATTGTCTCAGAAATTAACCCTATGAATATGTCAGTGCCATTAGGATGAAATTATTGTGTCACCAACATTTTAACGTTAGACATATAATTTTAACAGCTTCTGTAAACTAATATCCTGGCTTGCTTGAGGCTGCCGTTTTCTCTGACAGTTTCAATCAAAATTAGAAATGCTACACTGGGAGACTGAGACTAATAGTGCTGCATGTTGTGCAGTTAGTTTCCAAAACACGTTATTCATGGTGACATACAATTTTAGACTGATGTGAGCCAAAGCCTAGCATAGCCTGTAACATTATTGTGACGGACACATTTTATGAGTGAACTTGACTTTAAGTGACTTACAGGCTTCTTTAAAACACTTTCTTATATCCAGTTTCTTCCTTTTTGCTGCCTCCTCTCCTCCTGGCAGCGCAGGATTTCCGCTGCTAAAACTAAACAGGGCTCCCTGAAAGGCACAGCCAATCACATTGGCCATATTTGTCACATGAGGTAGGACTCCGGTAGAGAACGTAATTTAATTCCTTCTGCACCGCTGGGTTAATGAGACGTTGACAGATCGTTTTTCTTTTCCTTCTATCAGTTTTGTTTTTCTTTACTCGAAGAGATCAAATTATTGGCGGTGACAATTTAATAATCGCTGGATATTGGTGGGGACATGTCCCTTCTGTCCATGCCAAATCTACGTTCTTGATTAAACATGTTAACAACACAAAAGCCATATTAAACGCAGACTACTTTAGGCCCGGAAGTAGGATTCGTCACGTCACCACTTAACAACCGGATTAGCCTATAGAAAAAATGACGTCATTCAGGGGTAAAACCGCAAAGGATTCTGGGAACTCGTGGCAAGCGGTACTAGCGCACGCAGGCTTTCAATTGAAATCAGTCACACAGCGATAAAAAGAAACAAAAATGTCAAGAAGCTGTGTTATTAACTACAATAGCCGGTCGCATGACAGCCACGGGAAGCCGACGGGTAAAGAGATCGGTTGTTATCGGATTACGTCGTTGAAGAGAAATTGTTCGAGCCATGTTTCCGAAGTAACAAAGAGGCGACGGATGGCCTGGATTACAGCCATTCAAAGACCAAATATAACGTCCCAGAACATCCAACTCTTCTGTTGTAGTTATTACGTCATTTTTCATAACATAATTGGTGATATAGGTTACAAGCAAGTCTGGCGCTGAACAGAAATGGTCGCGCTATGCTCCTTTGTTTATTGTGCATAAATAGTGAATTGTCCTGACACAATATTGCGTTTCGCTTCTGTTATTTCCATGGTACACTGACAAAAACATATACTTTTATTCACAGGGTAAAACAGTTTTTTGTATCACTAATTGCCCAGTACGATTACAGCATACAGTATTATTGTCACTGCTACATTTCTGTAATGAACCAGAAATTATTTCCACTGCTAATTAATTACCGTTGAGCTCAAAGGTCGTATTAATAAACGGTTAACGAATGTGTATTTATGAAGACGATTTGTGAGGTAAACTTACCTTTGTTCGTACGATGGTCTTTCGTTCTACACGGTGCATTTCATGGTCCTGCACCCATCCGTCGGTAAACTGTACCTGGGCTTGTTGCAGTGACCTGAAGTTACTAAACTTCATGAGTGTATGCACTCACTCCAAGAACGTATAATTATAGATATGAGTGTGGTGAAAGTTGGGCAGCACGCTAACTCTGTGTGCTCGTAAGGGTCTAACCCTTTCACTCCTTTGATTTTTTTCCTCGTATCTTTTCTTTGACTTTTCATCAAGTCCGTCTTTGTACGGACCGGCATTGTTCTCCTTTGTTTTGTACATAACCCTCGGGAACGAATTAAAGTTGGGTTTCCACCTGAAACATGCACTACGGAAAACGTCTACAGCTGTTTGTACTTCACAATCACAGTGATCATTATTGTTGTGAGTTAAAAGTATCACTGTCGCTGTTATTGGTAACGGCTTGTTATTTACTTACTTGTTGTTTATTTAGTTGCTCCTACATTTAAGCTTTTGTTACCTCCAGTCTGCAGCTTTGTGAAAGTAGACTTTAATGAAATCCAATACAGGTGTTCTGCCGTGACGTTCAGGAAGCCTGTAATCAGCTTTGTCCTCCAACGTTTCTATAAATGGAAAGAAGAATAAAAAGTAAACACCTATGCGTGCAGTGTTGTTTGGCACCTTTAATTAAGATCTCAGTGACAAACACGCATGCTGTGCAGCTGAACTTCATGCATCCGTGACATTGAAAAAACTGCATTCACATGTATAAACATTTCACTCTGCGTCTGTTCCTGTAGACTTGTGCGACCTTTGACCCTCCCTCTCTCACTTTCTCTCCACCAGATTAATTTCTGAGTGCAGCGAGGACCTGTGGCTGTGAAGGAGCGAGGGAGAGAGGGAGATGTGAGCATTGTGATGGCAGCATTCAGACTTGCTACAGAAATAGCTGTTTACACAATGCAGTAATTACCCAGTAAACTGCAGGGGGACGAGAGGAGGAGGACACAGCCCATCAAAGCTTTCAGGTCTTTGATGGGCTTCATATATTTGCTTCCTCGCACTCAGACTCGAGCTCCTCCAAACAAGCATCTTACGTTTTACTGCTATTTGCCTGCAGATTCAAATTTCAAGTCGTCATGACGATAACGACCCCTGATTGTGGGTTGGTCCAGACTAAATGGTACTAAGTGCTGCACTTACTGCAAGCACAGTTTTGGGGTGCTGTATACATACTCAAGTATTTCCATTTCCTGCTTGTGCTTCTACTCGGCTCCTCATGGCAGGAAAATGTTACACTTTTTATTCCTCTACATTTATCTGACTGATGATCTATGAATAAAAAGTTTATTTATGTAGCACATTTAAGAGGCTAGTGTACATCAAAGTGCTTCACATGAAACCGCAGTGCGGGCAGAACAAAGAAGAAATAGCACAATTATACTTAAAACTGCATTAACACGGCGTACTGCAGGCCCAATGAACGTCACACTAATTTGAAAAAAGCTGAGTTAAACTAGTGTTTCTAAACGGGATTTGAACGATTGAATTGATCCCGATGTACTGATATCAACTGGGAGATTATTCCAGAGGCGCAATGGCAAATGCACGTGTAACAGGGTCATAAATCACATTGTTATAATTACACAAAATGTGTCCTAAACCCCCAAACCGTTCCTTTCATACCTGACTTTTAGGACCTCCAAGCCTGTAGTTATGTTCATTATCAGTTAGAGCCCCTCCTTATTCTTTTCTTCTTCTTCTTTGGTGCAACCCTATAAATACAGTGTGCCCCTTTTGCCTCTCCCCTTTTCTACAATTCCCCTGTGGGAGAGGTGGGTGTCATTTCTTCCCAACACTGTAAAACACACATATAATGCATATTTAGCCACCTGGATGTTTCTGATTGTGATTTTAGTTCAATTATTGTCATTATTAAGCCTGTTTTTTGTTAGATGTTACAAGTGTGTAGTATGTGTGTATCATAAATGTGTTTTAGGCGCCATAAATGCTAGCATGGATATATACTCCTTGCTAGCTTTCCTAACCCAATCCTTGAAAGAGTAGTTGTCAAACAGCTAACAGATCATCTGCAGAGGAATGGTTTATTTGAAGAGTTTCAGTCAGGTTTCAGAGTTCATCACAGCACAGAAACAGCTTTAGTGAAGGTTACAAATGATCTTCTTATGGCCTCTGACAGTGGACTCATCTCTGTGCTTGTCCTTCTTGACCTTAGTGCAGCATTCGATACTGTTGACCATAATATCCTGTTAGAGCGATTAGAACATGCTGTAGGTATTACAGGTATTGCACTGCAGTGGTTTGTATCATATCTATCTAATAGACCCCAATTTGTGCATGTAAATGGAGAGTCCTCTTCACACACTGAGGTTAATTATGGAGTTCCACAGGGTTCAGTGCTAGGACCAATTCTGTTTACATTATACATGCTTCCCCTAGGCAGCATCATTAGAAGACATAGCATACATTTTCACTGCTATGCAGATGACACCCAGCTCTATCTGTCCATGAAGCCAGATAACACACACCAATGAGTTAAACTGCAGGAATGTCTTAAAGACATAAAGACTTGGATGGCCACTAACTTTCTGCTTCTTAACTCAGATAAAACTGAGGTTATTGTACTCGGCGCTGAAAAGCTTAGAAATATGGTATCTAACCAGATTCTTACTCTGGATGGCATTACCTTGGCCTCCAGTAACACTGTGAGGAACCTTGGAGTCATTTTTGACCAGGATATGTCCTTCAACGCACATATTAAACAAATATGTAAGACTGCGTTCTTCCATTTGTGCAACATCTCTAAAATTAGAAATATCCTGTCTCAGAGTGACGCTGAAAAACTAGTTCATGCATTTATTACTTCCAGGCTGGACGACTGTAATTCATTATTATCAGGATGTCCAAAAAACTCACTGAAAAGCCTTCAGTTAATCCAAAATGCTGCAGCAAGAGTCCTGACAGGGACTAGAAAGAGAGAGCATATTTCTCCTGTTTTGGCTTCCCTTCATTGGCTTCCTGTTAAATCCAGAATTGAATTCAAAATCCTGCTCCTCACATACAAGGTCTTAAATAATCAGGCCCCATCTTATCTTAATGACCTTGTAGTACCATATCACCCTATTAGAGCACTTCGCTCCCGCTCTGCAGGCCTACTTGTTGTTCCTAGAGTATTTAAAAGTAGAATGGGAGGCAGAGCCTTCAGTTTTCAGGCCCCTCTTCTGTGGAACCAGCTTCCAGTTTGGATTCAGGAGACAGACGCTATCTCTACTTTTAAGATTAGGCTTAAAACTTTCCTTTTTGCTAAAGCATATAGTTAGGGCTGGACCAGGTGACCCTGAATCCTCCCTTAGTTATGCTGCAATAGATGTAGGCTGCCGGGGATTCCCATGATGCATTGAGTTTTTCCTTTCCAGTCACCTTTCTCACTCACTATGTATTAACAGACCTCTCTGTATTGAATCGTATCTGTTATTAATCTCTGTCTCTCTTCCACAGCATGTCTTTATCCTGTCTTCCTTCTCTCACCCCAACCAATCACAGCAGATGGCCCCGCCCCTCCCTGAGCCTGGTTCTGCTGGAGGTTTCTTCCTGTTAAAAGGGAGTTTTTCCTTCCCACTGTCGCCAAAGTGCTTGCTCATAGGGGGTCATATGATTGTTGGGCTTTTCTCTGTATCTATGAAGCGCCTTGAGGCGACATTTGTTGTGATTTGGCGCTATATAAATAAAATTGAATTGAATTGAATTGAATAGCTTGGAAGTTGTGGTGGGTTGAGCTAACCCTCTTCCCCACTGTTTGTATTTGGTCGTAGGAGCTGAAGTGGGCAAATTATTTACTTGGAGGCCTTTCTTTCTTTTACCTTTTTTATCAGACACAACGCAGAATCACACCGGTTACACACGGTCACCTCTGGTTTTTAAACGAGACCTTGGTTGCATTAGGAGAAGTTGGCTGGAGGATCTTAGTGCTCTCTAAAAAAGACATTTGTCCAGAGTTGCAGAGGCCCTGGAGCAAAACCTTAACTCTAACCAATCTTCTGACGAGGCGCGACGCAGGGTTCACCCTGGACACGTCAGCGAGCTGTTGCAGATATTTAAGAGTTTGCAAAGCTGTCTTCATGCTGTTGCACGTGCAGCAGAGTGACGGGTCTGAGAGCTTCTTCAGTGCTTTAACTGCACAAAACAGCAAAACTGTGAGAAAAGTGCAAAAACTTTCATTGATGTTTTTCAGCTTTTCTCCTTTAAAAAATATGATTTCAAGCAAAGGTTCTGTATAAAATGGGACATTAACAAAATATTTGTGTGCCTCTCTAAAAAAACTAAATCAATAGAAGTATTTTATAGATTTTTCTCCTCCGCTTTGAAGACAAAGGTGGGAGGACCATGTGAAGTATGTGCGTTGGTGGAGGAGCGCTATGCAGTCATGTCACAAAGTCAACACGGGGACAATTTCATTCACAGGAAAAAACACACAATGGCTTCATCCGCTGATCGTAGCCGATGAGCAAAGAGCGTGGGCGGAGTCGAGCCAGCGGACATTCCAGGCGAGCCGGGCATTTTTGGATTCGTGTGGTACAAAAAGATGCCTTTCTCCTCCTCTACCAACTAAAAACACTCCAAAGCTCCTTCTTTTATCTCATGCACTGAGATTTTATTTCCTCTGAGTCTCATTAATAAAACAGATGAATTCCCAGTCGGCACGGAGCCAGGCTCAAGGAGGGGGTTGCTCAAGGTTGGGTTGGCGTGGAAGGGGTTGATAGGTTGCCTCAGGTGACAAATTTATGCTCACACACATAAAAACACACACACAGCCTCTCCAATCAGAAGCCCCCTTTTGCTCAGAGACGGACATCAAAAGCATCATCCGCAGCCTGATGAAGGCCTCGGAGCTGCAGCGTGGCAGATTTAAACCCGCCCTCCTCACACACACGCCGCAGAGTCACACCCAAACAGAACTATGAAAACAAACCACAAGTGTGCGTGCGCGCTCGAGGCGACCCCTTCTGCTGAGCCGTGTCTGGCTGACCGCTCCGGATGAGACGTGACACCGAGGATGAAAAATACAATAGAGACGCTCAGATGTGTCAGCAGCATCTGTCTGCGTGTGACGTGTGTCGTCCTCCCGCCTCATTCACAGCAGAGCGCAGACGCTTATACAAAACTAATGAAGCAGACGCGCTGCATTAACACACTCTCATGGATGTGTGCACACATATAGAGACAGACAAACAAGTGTGAGTGCAGGAGGTGCCATGTGGCAGCTTCATGACCTGCAGCTCATCTCAGACCTCGAATTCCCCCGAGAAGCTCGCTCTGCTTTTGATAGACAAAAATGATTTTCCCAGTCAGGAGGAAAGGCAGGAGGCCGCTGCAAGCAAGCAAACGCTGAATGATTCATGACAAATCTCACTGTAGCCGCGTTGTTCAAGGAGGAAACTGAGCTGAGGAGGTTACGTTCAAAGAAGGCGATGACCCAGCTGCTGCTCTCTGATTGGTTACACCATTTCCCAAAGGGCCGAGGGTAGGAATAAAGAGCAGGCAGGGAGAGGTTTTCTTTATTAACAATAGAGCCGTCTGCCTTTGTGTGGAACAGGTTCGGCTGCAAGTTACAGTAGACGAGCTGAGTGACAGTAAGGTCTGATCCTACTTAATGCAAATGACATTTTAATACTGGAATAAGATCCATGGATCAAAAGAGACGCTGTGTTTGTGTAGGTGAGATTTAAAGCTCACTGTTCTTGTGTCTGCATGATGAAGAGCGGTTTCACAGCAGTCGCCTCTGTTGCATGAGGTAAATTCAGAGGTGATGAAAACCTCAGGACGCTCACAGCTGTGTTAACTGTGCTGGAGGTCAAAGGGCGAGTAGAAGATACTAGGTGGCGTCTGCCTGGAAACTGAACTTTGTCTTTTTCGTCTAATAGGAATGAAGCTTATGTTAAGATCTGTAATCTGCCTGCTTCCCTGGGTGTTCAGCTGCTTTTGTTACCGACATCATTACTCTAGTCCAATCATCTTCACGCCCACTTTCTTTGAACCAATCAGGCGCCGCTTCTCATGGTTTAAATCTGTGCCCTCCATCATTCACCCTTTCACCTCCTCCCCATCTCCACCTCAGTCTTCGTCTTCACCATCAGCGTCTAGACTCTGGGTGGTCCTGCCTTAAACCCTGTCGTCACCATGCTGGGTCATCAGAGTGATCTATAGTGACACGCAGCATCACGCAGCTGCAGACTCGTGGGTTGAAATCAGTTTTCTGTGGAGGCCATTAAAGTCCAGTAAACTCACTGTTCAAGAACCCAGTTTGACATGATCTCAGCTTAGTGACACGCAGGCATCAGAAGACATGGCAGAGAGGATCCCAGCTGCGTTCCTGCTGTTTATGTCAAATTCCGACCCATCCATCCATCCATCCATCTTCATCCATCCATCTTCATCCGCTTTATCCGAGGCCGGGTCGCGGGGGCAGCAGCCTAAGCAGAGAGCCCCAGACCTCCCTCTCCCCAGCCACCTCCTCCAGCTTATCCGGATGAACACCAAGGCGTTCCAGCAGAGAGATATAATCTCTCCAGCGTGTCCTGGGTCTGCCCCGGGGCCTCCTCCCGGTGGGACATGCCCGGAACACCTCACCCAGGAGGCGCCCAGGAGGCATCCTTGTCAGATGCCCGAACCACCTCAGCTGCCTCCTTTCGATGTGGAGCAGCAGCGGCTCTACTCTGAGCCCCTCCCGGATGGCCGAACTTCTCACCCTATCTCTAAGGGAGAGGCCAGCCACCCTTCGGAGGAAGCTCATTTCTGCCGCTTGTATCCGCGATCTCGTCCTTTCGGTCACTACCCACAGCTCGTGGCCATAGGTGAGGGTAGGGACGTAGATCGACCGGTGAATTGAGAGCTTCGCTTTTACACTCAGCTCCCTCTTCACCACGACGGACCGGTGCAGCGTCTGCATCACTGCAGCTGCAGCCCCAATCCGTCTGTCGATCTCCGGCTCCCTTCTCCCATCACTCGCGAACAAGACCCCGAGATACTTGAACTCCTCCACTTGGGGCAGGACCTCATCCCCAAATTCCGACCCCACCATCCCAAATCGAGACTCATCAGACCGGGCGACTTTTTTCTATTTTGTCTAATTCTGGCGAGCCTGAGGGAATTCAGTGTCCTGCTCTTAGCTGACAGCTGTGGTCTTCTGTGTTGTGCATTCAGAGATTCTCTTCTGCATATTTTGGCTGTGACGAGCGGTGATTAGAGTCACTGTTGCTTTCCTAACAGCTCAACAGTCGGGAGACTCGCTTCTCACATCTGGCATCAACATTTAAACCCAGAGGACCGCTGATCACAGATCGATGCTGCAGTGTTTAAAGTAGCTGAAATCAGCTCGTGATTTAAAATGGATGTTTTTGCAGGAGGAACCACAGTTTGATTGCTTTTCAACATAAGAAGGAAACGTTTTAATGAACACATCTGCTAATTTTCTTTTGCCTATAAAGAACAGGGAAGACTTTTGAAGGTTGAAGTCAGCAGCAATGCGAGGCACGACTTTGCTAATGTTTAACTTTAACATCCTGATCTAATCTTAACCAAACGGCTTTTATTACCTGAAGCAAACTGTAACACACACATGCAGCTCCATCCCTCAAACACGGTGCAGAACAGAAGGAAGCAGCTGAATAAACTCATAGCCGAGCAGCTCAGGTGCAGGAGCTGATATGCAGGTGTCATGTTAGGGCTGAGTTTGGGGGGTTTTGCATTATTTATGTAGATTTTTGGACTCGTTTCTTAACTGCAGGGATGTAACTCTGTGGAGTTAATTGCTGCAGTACTGAGTAATTATATAAACAGACTTTTAGCAACAAAATATTTTTTCCCTGCGTGCAGGAAATCCACCCGGCTTTGTGCTAGTCTGGTGTTTGCCGTTACAGCAGTTAGTGGCCTTTTGGTCTTTTGGCAGCGTCTGCCCGTCTCCACTCCCCCACTCCACCCGCCTTCCCCTCGTCAGCAACAGCCGCCAGACAGCCAACCGATCCTGCCAGCTCTGGTGGGAGGCTGGCGACTGCTCCGTTCCAGCTCCTAAATCAGAGAGGCTGTGTTTAGCTCCCCCATGTAGAGCTGAGCTGCACTGGGAGCGCCGCTGTCTTCCAGGATGAACGAAGGACGATGCAATTATTCTCTCCTGCTTATCCTTCAGATTTACGAGCCTGTTTAAATCCTCACCTTCTAGTTACATTTATAAAAGACCCAGAGAGCTGCTTCTGAACGCCGAGACGCACTCAAAGAAAATCTCAAACAACACCATCAGCAGGACACAAAGGCCGCTCGTATAGACGAAGGAAACAGCTTCGTTTGCTTTGATGGTCCGACAGTGAAGTGCACCGCCTCAGGCTGCAATCTTCAAAACAACAAATCCTCACGCAGAGTTTAAGTGCACCATCAACAAAAGTGCATCTTGTTCACCTGACGTGTACCTGTGAGAGAATCTCTCAGCTCGCTCTTATTCCCTTTGAGTCGTTGCACATCACTCTGAAGGATTCCTTCAGGCATTAAAGCTCCTTTTACCCCACATATACATGCATGCAGCCTTTTACTTGGAAACATGACACATGCTCTCCAGACTTTCAAAAACAACTTTGATAATGGCGAGAAACTTTTACACAAAGGCTCTTTCCAGGGAGAGACTCAGCTTTGCCCACAATCTTCACATTCTGACATGAGGGAGGTTTTCCATGCTTGCTGCCAGGAGGCTAATTTGCTTTGGCACCACGAGCATTGGACTTAGAAAATGTGTTTGAATAAGTGCGTGTGTGCGCGTGTGCGTGGACGGGGGAAGTTCTTTTTAATTCTTTGAAATGCCACAGAGACCTCCCAGCCACCCGCAGCAGCCCCGAACAATACTGCGTCCTGAAGCAGATGAAAAAAGCTGCGAACAGAGAATCACCTTGTAAAATGTTGAAAGCTCTTTATTGGCTATGAAACAACTGCAAACTGATCAGCTTTAAGAAGGAGAAACAGGAGGCAGTTTGGCACCGACGTGATGAAGAAAAGGCTTCAATCACTGAATCACTCAGCTTATTCATAAAGCCCAGCATAGAGACGAACAATAAGACGGCAAAGATGAGCTCATCCAACAGATGTCCTGAGCACACCTGTTCAACTGCATGTTAGAGGAATAACATCCAATCAGCCAATCACATGGCAGCACCTCGGTGCACTGGGATATGTAGACTTGGGCCTGAAGCTGCTGATCTTCTGGGATTTTCCAAACAGAGAATCATCGGAAAACTGGTGAGAAAAAGAAAATATCCAAGCGAGCAAACAGCAGTTTAGTATTGTTTCTGAACATGACGTTGGTCAAATCATCTGACGCTGCTTTCTTTAACATGAACTTAGCATGAATGTAGCCTCTAACAGCACCTTTGGGCTGTGCTGAAACGAGAGATTCAAAACGAACGTGCAGCAGCTGTGAGATGCTGTCAGCGTGGAGCAAAGTTGAGACTCCTTGTTGACTCAGTAACACAAAGACCCGTCAGTGCTAGCAGCGTGGATCTAATCATGTTTGAAGTTGATTTTGTTCATCTGGACGTCACGTTTTTGTGAGCGGGAGAAACCTTCAACCACGGTCTCACGTTTCACCCACTGAAACGTCCACTCTGAGTATCTAATAATGTGGCCGTCTCCCTGCACAACTCATCCACTTAACACACTGTGTACTGCAATAGCTGCGCCCTTTTCACACACGCTCTCCTCTTATGCAGCTATTTATCAATAAGTGACTTATATGTATATCAGTCTATATAAACAGACACAGAACTTCTCTTTTCTATAACATCTTCCATACAAGGTAATAAACTTCAGGGTCTCTGGGGATAATTATTGACTCTGGTCATCTGTCATCTCAGGCCTGACACATTCCTAGATTATATGTGTTATATGTATTGTAAGCATGCAGGCAGTCAACCTATGTTCTCATCCTTCAGTTTTCAGGAACCTCTTCTGTGGAACCAGCTTCCAGTTTGGATTCAGGAGACAGACACTATCTCTACTTTCAAGATTAGGCTTCAAACTTTCCTTTTTGCTAAAGCATATAGTTAGGGCTGGACCAGGTGACCCTGAATCCTCCCTTAGTTATGCTGCAATAGATGTAGGCTGCCGGGGGATTCCCATGATGCATTGAGTTTTTCCTTTCCAGTCACCTTTCTCACTCACTATGTGTTAACAGACCTCTCTGTATTGAATCATATCTGTTATTAACCTCTGTCTCTCTTCCACAGCATGTCTTTATCCTGTCTTCCTTCTCTCACCCCAACCAATCACAGCAGATGGCCCCGCCCCTCCCTGAGCCTGGTTCTGCTGGAGGTTTCTTCCTGTTAAAAGGGAGTTTTTACTTCCCACTGTCGCCAAAGTGCTGCTCATAGGGGGTCATATGATTGTTGGGTTTTTCTCTGTATCTATGAAGCGCCTTGAGGCGACTTTTGTTGTGATTTGGCGCTATATAAATAAAATTGAATTGAATTGAATTGAATTGAATCTTACCTCAGCATGGATCACCTGGACAGTCACGCCAGTGAAGCTTAAGACCCTCAATGAACCGAACATCAACTCGAAATAAGCACAAATATGCAATGTGTATGAAATACTTCTGACCGTACCTGTAATAAAAGTTAACATAATGGATCCTCAAATGAACATCTTCAATAAACAACTTTAATGCAACATCAATACTGTGAGAAATATTATTAAATGGAATAATGCTGTAAAGAATGTTATTAATGCAGTTATAATGATGCAGATTATATGGCAGCAATAAAATAATTTCTGTATCTCCACATCATGTATATATTGTGTCTGTTTCTTACTTAGTGTGTCGTCTGTCTTTGTTACTGTAACCAAAATAATTTCTCCTCGGGATCAATAAAGTCTTCTGATTCTGATAAAAGCAATTAAACACCTACATGAGCACGACCGAAGCGCTGATCATCATTGGCTCTTTGATTTCCCGACGAACTGTAACAAAGCAAACGTCAGGCTGAGCCGGCCAACGAGTTTTTCAGGTTCCACCTGATGAACAGTCCAGGGGAACAAAAGACCCCGGGGGCGCGGGAACGATCGGATTTTCGGTTTCTCTGTGAGATCACAGTTTCTGAAGCCCCCCCCCCCCCCCCCCCCATCCTTTTTAAAATGAAGCCCTTCTGATGATGCTCAGACAAACTGACACCAACATCTGAACCAACCATCTAGATAAGTACTGCTTGTGCTCTCGCACCATGCCCGAGCTTTAAATTACACGCACGGTGTCAGTTTTCTCATCTAATCCTCGGTAAGACAGCAGGTGCACTTCAGACTAAACACTGTTTGTAGTCGAGCGCAAATTTGTCTTGGCGAAACTCAGACACGACAATATGAGACTCTACTGTTTACGCTCCTCTTCAACGGGCTGATCTGTGACAATGGGGGCCATTCATGGCTTCCTCACATGGCGTAATCGGCACTCGGGAATAAAACTGGACCAACGAGACGCTCGCCGGGCTGTAGCTGACTGCGAAATGCAAATCCTGTGAGCACAAAGGGCGAGTCAGCATAGAGCACACTTCCTTTATAATCCATCGGAGCCTTCTCGATTCACCTGAGGCGTCTCTTCTAGCAGAACAATAGACCTCCACCTGATCGGATTTCGACCTGGCGTAACCTTTCACCATTTCCCCCGACACAGGGACCTTTGTTGATCCCAGATGAAGGATCAGATCAGGTTGAAGCAACAATGATTTTCATTCATCTGGAGCAAAACTGTGCTTATACACATCGTGAGAAGACTGCAGGCACACAAGCTGCTTCAGGCCAGTGACCTTCACTGTTCTGCTCTTTATCACTGATAACAGTCAAAACTCAAAATACCGCACAAGCTTCCCTTTCCCAGAATGCACCACATCCTGCCAAGAAGGTTATGTAAGCTGAAGCAGCCTTGGCTGAGAGACGTGTTTTACTGCTGGCTGTGTTCCTGTTATCACCTTGGGTGTTTGAAAAGAGCACAGATAGAGTCTGCTTTGTGTCTTTTCAACAAGAGGATCCTTGTGTCGGCCAGCAGCGACAGATAAGCAGACATCCAGCACATTCCTTCATAGCATTCGTTTCAAACACAGCGAGCAGGACAAAGCTGAGGACGCAGGTTTAGAAACACTGCGGCTGACAAATGAAACGAAAAGGTCACGAGACGGGAGAAGAGCTGCAACATGTTTCAGACCACAAACTGGTATTGATGCGGCAGATGTGCACATTTAAATGAAACCATTTCAGAAAAATGTTCCTCGATGTAAAACTGTGATCATCATCTATTGTACATAAAATCATCACTGGAGAAATCTCTGTGTGCAGGAGACGAGGCTGAAAATGAGTAACGGATGTCCCTCGTTCCCTCAGGCACGACTCTGTCGCTGCAGATAAGCTTAAAGCAGCCACATGTGGACACATCGTCACGGAGATCATGTCAGATGGACTGAGGAGGAAAACTGTTCTGTGGTCAGACTCAAAGTTGGAAATTCCTTTTAAAAACATGGACACCGTCCTCCAGCCTAAAGACGAGACACCAGCTGGTTTGTTATCAGCTCTCAGTTCAAACGCATCTCTGTGGTATGGGGGTGAATTAGTGCCTATGGAATTGACAGCTTGCACATCTGGAAAGGCGCCATCAGTTCTGACAGGTATATGCAGGTTTTACAGCAACATGCACCAACATTATGACCACTGACGTGAAGAACAGATTATCTCTTCATCGTGGCACCTGTTAGACAACTGAGCTGGCCAGACAACTCTCCAAAAATGCAGCTCTTGTGGGGCGCTCTGGGTCTGCAGCAGCCCAATGAAGGAAATGGTAAATGGCCTGCATTTGTAAAGCTTTACTCAGTCCCTAAGGACGCCAAAGCGCTTCACACTACATCCACACATTCACACACTGGCAATGGCAGCTACATTGTAGCTTGGGGCACACTGACAGAGGCGAGGCTGCTGGACACTGGCGCCACCGGGCCCTCTGACCTCTCACCACCACCAGATCTAGTATCTTGCCCAAGGATATTTGGCATGCAGGGAGGAGGCAGCCTGGGATCGAACCACCGACCTGATTAGTGGCTGACCTGCTCTGCCACCTGAGCTACACCAGTGTGATGGCAAACCACACACCTCACCACCAGTAGATTCACTTTAGTTTACTTTGCAGTCGCTACTTTAATATACTCTACTTATTGTTCAATATTGTTTCTTTATTAAATGTATTGATTTTCCATCACACCTTCCAGTGTTTATGGCGTGCACACATATAAACACTGGAAGGTCAAAGTTCTGTTTTATGTTGATGCATCTTTGTTTGAGTTACCTGCGGTTTGGCTTCTGTGCTGCTGAAGAACCACTGACAGCCTAATTGGGTGAAACCACATGCTTCATTGGCTGGGGAGGGGGGGGGGGGGGGTCATGTTTGTTTAATTGTTTTGTATTAGTCGGTTATATGGCAGCCATTTAGTTCCCCTCATCTGTGTCATTTGGTTTCGCTAAACCAGTGTTTAAGTTCCCCTTGTGTCATTTCAGCAGCTCAGTGTGTCTTATATTATTCTGAGTTGAGTTTATTGAGTTGACCTCTTTTATTGGTCTGCCTGGTTAAGTTTTTTGGCTTCGTTAAATATATTTTCATATTTTGGGGTCAATAAAACCCCTTTTAATTAAACCCCGGTGTCCTTTATGCTTCACTGCTTGGTCCCTGACAACCAGCAACGGCTCACCGATGGGCCTGATTACCACCTACCTGCTAAACCACTGCTGCAGACCATCAACGACCTTTCATGGAAACGGTTTCCCCTGAAGTCTGAACTATGTCAGCGGGATAATGTGCAACGCCACAAAGGAAAATGGTTCAGGAATGTTTGAGGAGCACAGCGATGAGTTTGAAGTGTTGACTCGGCCTCCAGATTCCCCCGAGCTCGATCGAATCCAGCATCTGTGGGACGTGCTGGACAATCTAGCCCCGCCTCCCGACTGATGAGCGAATTTCTTTCTTAAAATGGTAAATTTTCCTCAACAATTTAAACATCGGATGTTTTTCCCAGTTATTTATGGGAGAGAAGACCTTAGAGCAGCTTGAGGGAAATTGTTTAGCTTCATTTCTTTTATTATGAAAAATATTTGTATATATGAAAAATAAGATGATGTAATAATGCCACAGCGGCGGTGGAGAGGAGGTAAATTATTTTTTGAGTGATGACAACAAAAACATGGCTCCAAGTAGCCATGATGACCTAACGGCTCTGAACAACAACCACAGCGACACAGAGCCCATCAAACCCAGATTAGTCTCAGTGTTTTACGAGCCTGTTTGTCTGCACGTCTGGGCTCTGCCGAGCATCTATTTGTTTAACTCTGCGGTGAGAACAACTCTGACTCCTGACTTCCTGCAAACAGCATTACATAAACCGCCTTCGAGCTGTGAATCAGTCGGGCTGAGATGGATCGGAGGCGCTGGATGAGAGAAGAGGGAAGAAACAGGGAGACAGGAACTGGGCAGAGCAGTGGAAGGACTGAGACAGAAACAAAGACATTAAAGTGCAGCTTCCCTCCGCAGGGGAAGCAGCCTGGAAAAATAATTGTCGAGAGGAGACAGAGGAAAGCCACTAATGACAGCAGACAATAAAAACTGGCCGCTGCTGCAGCGTCTTCCCAGCCAGAATGACAATAAGGGAGGAGCTGGCAGACCCGCTGTCAGCGATGTCCACGAAGGGATTGAACGGCCTCAACCGCAGCACCTGAATAGATCCTCGTCTGGGAATAGACTGTTATTAAGTCGTCTAAACACAGGGTCAATAACACCGCCGCGGCACCTCCGAGACACTGGGAGATGGCACGGGTGCCGGCTAATTGGGTGGTCAGGATTATTTTGATGAGCAGTGAATAAAAGTGCGTACGAGTCAGAATTATACGCTGCACGTGCGCAGCCAGCAAACACACATTTAGTTGCGCGCTCGACTTTGGACTAAACAGCAATGATCCAAACGCTCGGCACAAAGAGACAAACGAAGCCAAATGATTTCAACTTTTTTATTACTAAATGTTTCTAATTCAGCAGTTTGTGTCCGCAGGTCATCCTAAAAGTCGCAAAGTGAATAAAACGGTACAAAAAAGCATCAGTTTTGCTGTGTGCTACAAACGTCATTAGACAGCTTTCACTAAACAGAAGTTCACAACAAAGACGCATTCTGGACATTCATTTTCCCTTTCAAGTATGCTACTATCCAAAGTGACTAGTGTAAGGTTGGCAGAGGAAATAAAATAAGTATTTACACATTACAGGTCCAACAAATGTGTCAAAGCAAAACAACAAATGCATTAAAAATGTTTCCACAGCGTCCACGGGCACGCCACTGACCGGCCTCCACAGAAACAGAAACGAGACTACAGCCAAGCAACATTTAAGACTCGAGTTGATCCACAAGGCAGCCTTCATCTCCCCGTTGAGGTTTCATTAAAGTCTGGAGCAGAAGCAAAGCACTCGAACACGAGCCGGAAACAGAAATACGAAGGAAACGTCCCGAAAAGTGTGACGAAGCTTAAGTGGCTTTTTCAGCTGAGATGATCTTCATGATCGAGTCTCAGCTGTTAAGTAACCACCAGAGGAAGCTGGCTGATGAACCTGTGAACTCGTGAGCGTCAGTCCATAAATACAGGAAACTCACACACTACATATCAGGTGAATAAAAATGTAAATAAGCCAATAATCATTTGTGACTAAAGCAATATTTGAGATGAGGCGGCAGCTCAGGCGGTAGAGCGGGTGATCTACTGATCGGAAGGTTGGTGGTTCGATTCCTGCTTTACTCCAATGCATCCATCAAAGTGTGAATGTTAGTGAGAAAGCACGACACAGAGCCCCGTCAGCTGAACGCCTCTTTGGTTTAACCAACTGAAACAAGTTCATTTCATCCATGAACTCAGTGAAACTGCGACGAGGACCAGAGAGCCGACAGGCAGAGTTTACACAGCAAATGATGAACGATTGTGATTTCTGGAAGGTGAAACAGTACCAGATTGTACACACACGTGTGTATTTGAAGTGTATACACAGAAATACACATAACGGACACCGTGTAGGAGGAGGGCGACCAGTATGTACAATAATATACATAATATACACAAAAACCTGCTCCAAGTCGAGCCTGTGATCACAGCTTCAGACACCAACAAACTGTGACGCACGCGTGCAGAGGAACAAACCACAGCCGTCACAGCATCGCTCTTCTGTCAGGCACAGAGATTTAAGACAAGGCTGATGAAACAATAAATACAGAACACAGTCAACAGAAACTCGAACCTGAACGGGCTGAAATGTTCCCAGCCAGGTTTTTTTCTTACAAACTGTAAAGTCATCAAAATGAGCTCGAGTGACAAAAACATTTCAAAAACAGATTAAAATTTCATTAAACCTAAAAATAATAATAATAATAAGACTCACGTGGATTGAAATGGAAAATAAAGAACCTTTAAGTCGCTTCATTCCTGTGTGATCGTTTATCTTACTCAAATTCTGATATTGGAAAGCTGAATGTGACCTACAGCACGTTTTTATGTCTGCGTCAAACAGCCTGCGTCCTCTCCAGACAGACAGCAGAGGATGCAGCTCTCCACTGTGTCCAGAGCATCTCCAGCTCTGTATATATGGAATATGTCGGGTGACGCGTCCACTCAGAGAACCCGAGTTACAATGTAACCAAATGTGCAGCCTGTATATTCCATATATGGAGCTGGACAGGCAGTCTCTTTACTCAGAGAACCGGGGTTATATTGTAACCAATTGTTCTATTTCACGATACATTTGATACTTTTCAGTATCTGAGCCCACATCCTCTCTCCTGACACGCTTACGTTCCAATATGTTGTCTTATTTTTCTATTCAGGCGACTGACAAGACAACTAAAGCATTTTAAAGTTGCTTTTAAAATAGCTTCCAGCATGAAATGTACAGGACACCCACTCGAGCTCCACTAACACATGTTTCATACAGATGTGACTCATAAAGTGATGATGGGGGGCAGGGAGGGGCTTCCTGCGGTGAGACAAACTCAGTAAAGTGGCGACTAACTCAGATGTCTGCAATTAGCTTCCTGAATAAGTATAAGTGTGGGGAAATTATAGCCTTAAAATTAAAGCTGATGCTAATAAGTTTGTATTAGTTATGTTTCAGAGTCAGCAACAAACGATGAAGATGGGAAAGACTAATTTTTATGAAACATTTATTTGTTGTTATTCAACACCCAGCGTTCGGGGAAATGATGCCAAGAGTTGAAAGTATGTGACAAAGACTCCGAGTTTGTCTCACTCTGCACGAGTTTTAGCCAAACTCCCCGTGGGTTGAAATGAAGTAACAGGACGCGGCAGCTTAGACAAGACGGGTTTGATAAAAAGACGAAAAACCAAGGACGTAATCAATAAACACAATTAAGACAAATAACAAAATGAAAGGAAGCTTCATCATCTTAACAGCTGTACAGTTACACAGTTTGTCTGGGCTGAAGTATTTACACTGTGCAAATGAAACATGGAGCAGACAGTGTTAGAGTTTCTTTTACGTGGTTCCAGGTGCCGTAAGATCTCCATCGCTTCACCGACTGTCCTGATTTCAACAACAGTTTCTCTTCCTTTCAGTCACATCCTGTTCAGCTCTCGCGGCTCGTGTCTTTGGATCTAAAACTTCATTTACACCTTTTTTTCACACTCTGGAAGGAGCCTTTGTTTTGCCAAAGGTCTCTCCTTCATGATTCAGCCAATTAAGTTTAGATATAAAACTAAAACTTAAATAAAATAAGATTAAACGATTACACTAATACTGGCAGTTTGGGGCCAGATGAGGGTTATTAAAAACAAACGCCGTCTTTCTTTCCGTGTGAACCACTGCAGCCCTCCTCCCTGCAACAGACTTCACCAGCCTTACTGAAACAATGCGTCTGCATTCACAGGTGCTCTTCAGAATGGGCCTTCTGGTTTAATGGGGATGACAGTCAATCCCTGGACCGGTTTCTTTCCTCTATCGTGAGTTCAGAAGAAGATGACATCCTCCTTATTGAGGTCCTCTGTGGTGAACTTGTAGGGCGGCGGCAGGCTGAGCCCTTGAACCTGTGCGCTGGGATTGAGGCTCTGCGGCTGCGCGGGGGAGTGGAACTGAAGAGCGCCGGTGCTCTGTGAGTGGGGAGGTACGATGGGAGGCTGCATGGAGGGTTGAGGATGGGACTGTGCAGGAGGCATGGGGGGCTTCTGAACATTTGGAGGGTGGGAGGCAGACTGCATGTCTGGTCCAGCGTTGTCTAGAGAAGTGGGCTGATCTGCAGCAAAGCCAATGAGAGAACAAAGAATTATTGCAAACAGTTATTGACAGCAGCTCGGTGCAGGCGGGTTTACTCATACAGGAATGTAGTCGCATAAAATGCTGCCAGCGCTGTTTTCTTTGTTAGCTGCAGCAGAGAGGACGGGATTAAAACGTCTGTGTCAGCAGCACATTGACATTAATCATACATGAAACTGATCGGTGTTTACACAGGGTGAGGCTGGGCATGCAGAGAGGAATGTGACTGGGTGGGGTCAGGTTTGCCCAGGTGGAGAACGCAACTCTTTTGTTTGCCTCTATGAGAACCAAGATTAAAAATGCAGCAAAGACGGACGAGATTGTGTTTGAGTTCGTCTGATTGAGCGAGCGCAGCGATACCTGCGTGGTGATGCTGGCTGTGCGACTGAGGAGGGGCCAATATCGGGACCTGCTGGTGGGGGCTGACGGAGCGCTTGACCTTGTGGGCGTTGTCCTCTTTGGTGGAAAGCTTCAGCGGGAGCACCTGCTTCATGTCCAGCGAGGCTGCGGGGAGACCGAGGGAGGGGGAGCAGAGAGATCAGATTAGACGAGGTCACTGTTTGATGAGCCTGAGCCAGTGAAGCCTGATCAGAGCGCAGGTCAGGCAAGAAGTGGGGGAGAAAAATCCATGTTAATAGAGTCTGCTGCACTGACTAACATCACCTACAGGAGGAGAGGCTTAAACATCCAACATCCAGAGTGCTTTGCTAAAAAAGAGCTTTACAAACTGCTTTGAGTAAAGAGTCTCTCACGAGTGTGAGCAAAAGACGACCCGCACCGTTATCACCTTCTTTGGTACCTTTCTAAAACGACTGCACTGTATAGTGTTTACACCTGTGGCCATTTAATATCAAGTCTGCAAGATGAGCGGTCACAATCGCGACGCCTCACCGGTGCTGTCGGTGCGATGCGAAGCTTTGCCGCTCTTGCTTCCTTTCCCTTTGCTGCTGTTGATCGCTGCCAGCTTGGTGGGGATCTGCTGCTGAACCCCGACCGGCTTGTGCAGCTGGTTGGTGGTGCTGAAGAGATGGAGCGGCACCTCCGTCTTTAGCGGCAAAGTTGAGGAGCCCGTCTCACGTCGCACTATCACCTCAGGACGCTCCGGGTAGTCGGCTTGTGCCACGGACATGCTGCCGCGCACCAGCGGCTTCGGAGGCAAGTCGGTGGACCCGGAGGACATGAGGAGGTCTCCATTTAGACTTCCAGAAAGGGGAGCCACCTGCAGGACAGGAAAGAACGGGTTATTCTTCCATATCGATGCATCGATTCAGTTTAGAATCACAGCTGCAAATGTTTGCACAGCCCGTGTGTGTCCATGCATGAGAACACAACTGCAGAGAATACACAGATCGCACGCCATAAATCGTCTGCCCTCTGTAATGGCAGGGCGTCATCGAATCTGCTGAGGCGCTGGGTATTTACGGGCTAAAGAGGGAATCAGAAACACATTGGACTCTTGCTGAGCGTGCATTTTGGTGCATCTGGTGCAAGCTTTTGATTCCTGCTTGAGGACAATGCACACAGAGACACTCAATAATCCGTGAGCACACAAAGGCGCGTCGAACAAAACGAACAGGACGGCTAAACAAGCCGGCGAACAAGAAAACGGCTCCGGTGACATCAGCGCATAATAGAAATCGCATTTTCCACTTAATTACTAGAAGGGAGGAAAGACGATCTCGAGGCCGAGTCGACGTTAGCGTCCGAGCTGCATTCAGTGAGACTGACCAGGAGGATTTCTGCAACAATGCAGGGATGTGCTGTTTGTGTTAACAACCCCACAAGTTTCATCGCCACAAAGGCTCCTTTCAGCGCACGTTTGTAAGAAATACGACACAACCAAACTTTGCTAACCCCCGTCTGCAGCACGGTGACCCAGTTATGGTGGGGAAGGATATTTATCTGACATTATAGAGGAAGTCACAGAACAATGGGCCGACTACGAATCAGAAGGGCTTAACTCTTCACCGTTCCTCTTACGTGATGATGATGATGATAATAATAGACAGGAAATCTTTGGGGATTACTACGATGGTCTTAATTATACAAATAAACGAACAGCCTTCCTCTAAACAGCGTTTAATGTTGTACAAATATCAACGTCAGTTTCTCTGAAGCCTGGCATCAGCCTGTCTGCGAGCAGTCCATGTGCAACATGATTGATGCTGCTGAGCACTTCCTGTGGCGACGGGGAACGCCTGACTGCAGGCAGACTCATCTGGACGCTCTCGTGTGTGCAGACTGCAGCTTCCTCCAGCCGAGACAGTGAAGGGGCCCTCTGTGGGCAAAGTCTCCATTCATCCTTTCTTGACCCCTCGGTTTTGCTTCTTCTCCGTAATTTTTCCTCTTTCGGCACTCACTCATCTCGGCACACAGATCCTTCATTGTTCCCACAACAAGGTGATCTGCTTTAAGCGACGCAAACAGCAGGTTTCCAGGGCAGTAAACCAGCTCGAGCTGCCGAGCACAAAGAGCTCTGACTGACAGCACATAAACAATTAGCGCTGGCTGCCTTCCAGAGGGTGCTGCTAATGGTGGGTTTGGACTGGCTGATTATAGAGCCAGGTTCCTCTCAGCCTGCATATTCCCATATCATGATGTACCCACGAACCCTGCACAAAGACTTCTATATGCTGACAACGCCAGCTCGGGAGTAATTCACGTGTTCAACAGTAACGTTAAAAATGTTTTTATGGTTAATTTGCAGCTCTGATCAGGCTGAAGTCACGAGATTAGCAGGCAAAACACGTTTAATCCAAAACCTAATTGCACCTAAGTAAATCCTACAGTTGCTGAATGTGGAACAACTCAGAGAAAGCACCATGTTGGGACACGGCGTTTCACAGCAGCAGTTATTCATGGTACAAAATTATTAGCCAACATTTCTTCTTAATGCCTGATGAATCTTTTAAGTCTCGCATCAATCAAAAGATCAAACATTTCCATCTTTTCCACTCAGCACAAGTTTGAGACTTCAGTCGATTCTCTTTGGCTACAGATAATCACAAACATGTGGAGGAACTTTAATTTATTTCAGTCGCTCACCGGCTGCAGAGAAAGAAAGCAGCCGTGTCACCAACAACGATCAACACACTGCAGCTTTATCAATAACACGTCACAGCCTGTTATTACCTTAAAAATCCTCATTAATCCCAAAACAAGCAACTTTCTCCAAGACTCCAGTAAAAGTACTTTGAGTGTAAAACACAAACTTTCCTCTCTCAGAGCAAAGGATTCACTTGGACTGTGAGTAATTTGCTAATATTGTGGTTAAAGACTGAACAGTACTGCACACAGTGTGCAGCTAACAGGTGGAATAGCTACAGTGACAGATGGCTCAGAGAAAATATCTGCCCTCGAGCGCTCAGCTCCACAAAGCAACTGCAGCTGATTATAGAAGAACCCAGAAACAGGCCTTTAGGTTTCTGTGCACATGGTGAGGTGTTGATGAGTGTTTGCTGCGAGCTTCACAGACAGAAACACACAAAGCAATTAATATCAGTCTGGAGGCTAAAGCCAAAGAGCAACAAGAACTTTTGTTTTTTCCTTTGCAGACTTTATGTTTTAGTCACATAAAGAAATCATAGAGGATCTAAATAACACCGTTATGCATGTTTGGCTCCTAATTATTCCACCTTTGTGCTTTCATGCTCACTCTTAGTTGCTCCTGTTGTCTCGCACTGCCCTGTCACAGTCACCAGTAGGGATGGGTACCGGTATCCGGTGCAATGATGGCACCAGTTCTGACATAAACGGTAGTAACCAGACTGAAAAGCAGCCACATTTCGGTGCTTTTTTTTCCTGAGCTGTGATACACTTTAGATTCTAGCCAATCATTTTACGTTTCCGAGGATAGTAGGCGGGTCCAGGTACGTACGTTCTTTTAGAGCAGAGCTACAGATTAAAATGCCCAAGGCGAAGCGGTCAAAGTCTGGCTGTACTTCACAGCAAAAGATGCAAACTCAGCAGCTGCAACAAGTGCTTTAAGCTGATACTGTGATACTGTCAAAGGAGGTAACACCTCAAATCTGATGAAACACCTGGCGACGCATAGCGTTTTTTTTAAAGCCGAGAAATGCGCCGTATTTGATAGCTTGCTGCGAGACCTCACACCGAGCACATCTACTGCGGGTGTGGTGCCTGTTATCGACCCGGAGTTAGCAACATCCCCCAAAAACCCGAAGAGGAGAGTCCTGGCCCCTAGCCCTGCCAGTGTAGCAGAAATGATGAGGATGATGATGCAGCAGCAGCCGTTCTTCTCTGCGTGAGTAGCTTAATGTTGTTCGTGTGTAATTTACGTTGAGTAGGCTAACCACGTTATTACATTAATGCATGTAAGGTGAACTAGTAAACACCATCATAGCTACATGCGGCTGTCTTCTTGTTTGATGGCAGATACTCCCTTCACCCTGGACAAAAAGGCTAAAATGACCAAAGAAAAAGTGGAAAACAGTTAAACATGAGAGGTTTTTGGACAAAGTTTGTGTTTTTTCCATTGATTAAGCTGCTTCCAGCCAAGAGTGATACCATATATGCCCCATAGCTGCAGAAAAGGCTAACATTGTTATCTTTTTACAAAAAAACAGCTGAACATGAGAGGTTTTTGGACCAATTTTGTGTTCTCTATTCTTTAAGCACCGGTTTGAGCACCGGCACCGTTTCAAAAGTACCGGTTTGGCACCGGTATCGGATAAAACCTAAACGATACCCATCCCTAGTCACCAGCCACATTTTTAGGTACACCCATTCAACTGCTCGTGAAACAACTGGTGCATGGAGCAATTTGGCCAACTGTTTCTTGATCTGCCACTCACGTTGTTTACGTTCACTTAAACCTAAAAATCTAGATGTAACCTCAGCAACGCTTGGCTTTTATGACCGTCCAATTACAAGAGTAATGAGCAATCGGACCACAGCCAACCCAAATCCCGGGGCCAACTACGATCAGACGAGATAACACAGATCAAAGAGGAAAAATGCTCTCTTCAGTCAGAACGTGTCAAAACCTGCACAGTTGTTGCTCACGTATGTTAAGAAATGCACACACAGAAGCATTTTTGTCTCTTTTTATGAGTCTAATCAAAGCTCTCTGCGATTGCTGATGAGTCCTAATTTTGCTTGATGGCAAATAAATGTCTGTTGATATCAACTTGGCCAGGAGCCTGGAACAGATCCTGCGGGTGTAGCTAATGAAAAGACCGTTTGATGTGTTTGACACAGAGGGAGAAGAAACCACGTCCAAATCTCTCCAAACAACAGCCAAAAAAGTCCCAGCCAACAGGATAGAACTGAAACCCATAGACGCTGCACGCATGTACAAAATGCACGCACAAAGACTGATTACATAGGTTGTCAGTGTGATGTAGTTCAGGTCTCATCTTGCAGTTCATGCAACAAACTTCTCCTTTATAGGCCTCTATAATTAGAAGATTACTCATGACAGAGGATTAGGTCAGTTCACCCAGAGCTGCTGGATCAGAGCAGGGATGTGGTTCTCCTGGAGCCACTGTGAAGCACTCCAGATATGACTCACAGTCAAAGGCCTCTGCAGCTTGTAATGAGATGATAACTGCAATAATTCACATCAGCTGGTTATGTTTGTGTACATCCTGAGTCTAGACGTTAACTGAGGTCTGGGCCATTAAAAAAGGTTCCTAACGTGAAATCTGTGAGAATGCACGAGGTCAAAGGTCACCGTGTGAAGCTGAGCAAAGTTACAGACGATAAGAATTTTAAAAAAGGAATCCACAGTTGCAAAAGAGCTCTGTAGCGCTTTTTGGGACGTGTCTGGGCGTGAATGAACAGCGTTGTGTCAGCTGACAGTTACTCAGCATGGTATGCAGGCTGGAGACACTGGCCAATCAGCAGAGAGGGACTTATGATGTAACTATAGATTGCAGTCAGACAGAAATACATGCAAATGAGCCCATGTAACAGCACCAATGGTTTACAGTCAGACAGTCCAGTGACGGTGAATCACTGC
Source organism: Neolamprologus brichardi (assembly GCF_056152115.1). NCBI lineage: Eukaryota > Metazoa > Chordata > Actinopteri > Cichliformes > Cichlidae > Neolamprologus > Neolamprologus brichardi. The sequence continues at coordinate 880,738 of NC_142125.1, forward strand.
GCTGCAGTCATCACAACATCATTGGAAAAAGGCAGCACGCACAGTGAAGCGCTGGCAGCTTTTCACATTTACGCTGTAATATTAGTATTTGAAATTAGCTTCAGGTATTTCTAGTGGCTGTGAAAGAACTTGAGCCAACACATCGCACTGTTACAGAAATCATAACACTTTTTCAGGTAAGCAGGGATGCAGGACTCAGAGCGTGCAGCGAGTCGCAGGTCTGCACTGAGCTGTGTCAGAGTGAATGTGGCGGCGCTCTGTTCATGGATTCATAAAGCTTTGCTGCATCAGCTACAAATGAACGAAGTAAATTCAAAGTGCGTGATTCAGGCGCTGATTATAAATGCTCTCTCCACTGATATTTTGTTTCTTTGACAAACAGATAAAATCTGTGTCAAGACAAAAGTTGCCGGTGCACACAGACACCCAACTAAGCTGTAATTGGTTGTTGCAGACCTTTGAAAACACTACAGGCTGATATTAAGTAGCTCCTTGACAGATTTGTTAGCATCGGGCATGAAATTACAGTCAGTGGCTCTTTCTCAGAACTGCTCTCCCATGAAGCTCACAATGCAACGCATTGTAGCGTAAGCAAAGACGAGAGCGGCGGGGGGGGAGATGAACCACACAGAGGTGTTTTCAACCGTCAGTGTAACATCATTACAGCCCGTCTATGACACTGATGCTTCTCCCACTCCCACCTGATAAGCAACTAAACAAAGGGTCCTGTGGCAGCTTCTTCATGTTTCCACTGTAACTGAAACGTTTCAAAGTGATGAAGAGAGAAACGGCACACGGACACACTAATGAACCATCATGCAAAAGCAAGCACAAAGAAATTAAATGCATGCAACACGTGCGAGCCCGTAACACATCATAACTATAACAACAGTAAATGTGGGAACCAGCACGGGTGCCCCACCTCAATGGTCTTCCTCTTGATCTTCTTCTGGTGTTCCAGGCGTTCCTTTTCTTTCTCCACAGCTCTGGTGGACTCTCTCAGTCTCTCCAGGTCCTGCTGGTACGTCTCCCTCTGCATGTCCAACTCCTCCTTCTCTTTTGCCAGTTGCTCCTGCGTAACAAGAAGTGATGCTGCAGCTTAGGCTTCGTTAACTATAAGCTCAGCAAGTTTAGTCTTCAGCAAACAGAAAGCAGCTCTTAGGTAACAGAGAGCAGCTCACCTCCGTCCTCCTGCACTCCTCCTCTCTTTGTCGTAGCCTGGCCTCGGTAGCCTCCACCTGCTGCCGGTGCCTCTCCCTCTCCTTCTCCCAGCGCTGCTGCTCCTGCCGGTGCTGCGACTGCAGCTTGTGGAGGCTGGCCAGCTCCTCTCTCTGCAAGGCCAGAGTCCGCTGCTTCTCCTGCTCCAGGAGCACGTTCCCCTTGTGGCGGCCGGGCAGGGAGGCGCGCTCCGTCAGCGAGGCCCGCTGCAGCTCGATCTGACTGTCCTGCTGCGAAACGATGGCCTGAAGAGACACACGGGGCCAGGTGAAACACAAACGTCGCAGACGATGATGAGCAGCTGAGATGTTATTACATATTAATGCATTTCATTTATAGAGTGAAGGAAGACTTTTACCTGCAGACTGTAGAGCCTCTGTGAGAGCATCAGCACTCTGTCAAAGAACTAGAGTGCAAAGAACAGACAAGGTCAGCAAGCTCAAATATCCACAACACAACATTTTACTGGGTTAGTAAACATCTCATGGCTCCAGCAGGCACGACTGTGAGCATCAAAGCTGACGTTGTTGTGTAGCTGGGAGATA